>NW_027018521.1:0-18835 GCF_032854445.1 Liolophura sinensis
TTCCACAGCTGGAGATGCCTGGCCCAATTGCGCATCTTTTGGCACCTTATTGATGTGGGTCAGTGTTCAATTGTACTTTTTACAGGCAGACTGTATCAAGTACCTTGTGTTTTTTTATAAACAAATGGTGTGGTTTTTCTACATGTACATAAAGACATTGAGTTTGTCTTCGACTTAGGAGTAAGACATTTGCTGGTGAGTTAAATGGCTTGGCCCAAAGATTTGACGTCGTCTGGGCTACCGAAGGGCACATAACTTATAATGAAATGCTGATATAGTAATGACCAGTCGCGATTGTACATAGTTAATGTAGCCGATTTCAATTAGCAAAAAGACCAGGCAAAAATCCAAAAGTAGAAAAACTGTTCCAATGCTGCTAGTAAGAGGCTAATCCGACGTATATTTGTGACGAGAAATCGAATGGTGCAAACCGCGTTGCTCTCCGACCAATACTTTTGGCTGTAGCCCACAATGAATAATCAATGATGTCAAGATCACGTGCCCAGCACGGCTCTTACTCCATGGAAACCAAGGAAAATTTGCAAATTTTCAACAGCTGGAGATGCCTGGCCCAATTGCGCATCCTTTGGCACCTTATTGATGTGGGTCAGTGTTCAATTGTACTTTTTACAGCGGATTGCATCAAGTACCGTGTGTTTTTTTTATATACAAATGGTGTGGTTTTTCTACATGTAGATAAAGACATTGAGTTTTTCTTCGACTTAGAAGTAAGACATTTGCTGGGTGAGTTAAATGGGCTTGGCCCAAAGATTTGACGTCGTCTGGGCTACCGAAGGGCACATAACTTATAATGAAAAGTTGAATATAGTAATGACCAGTCGCAATTGTACATAGTTAATGTACCCGATTTCAATAAGCAAAAAGACCAGGCAATAATCCCAAAAGTGGGAAAAACTGTTCCAATGCTGCTGGTAAGAGGCTAATCCGACGTATTTTGTGACGAGAAATCGAATGGTGCAAACCGCGTTGCTCTCCGACCAATACTTTGGCTGTAGCCACAAATGAATAATCAATGATGTCAAGATCACGTGCCCAGCAACGGCTCTTACTCCATGGAAACCAAGAAATTTGCAATTTTTCAACAGCTGGAGATGCCTGGCCCCATTGCGCATCCTTTGGCACCTTATTGATGTGGGTCAGTGTTCAATTGTACTTTTTACAGCGGATTGTATCAAGTACCGTGTGTTTTTTTAATATACAAATGGTGTGGTTTTTTCTACATGTAGATAAAGACATTGAGTTTGTCTTCGACTTAGAAGTAAGACATTTGCTGGGTGAGTTAAATGGGCTTGGCCCAAAGATTTGGACGTCGTCTGGGCTACCGAAGGGCACATAACTTATAATGAAAAGTTGAATATAGTAATGACCAATCGCGATTGTACATAGTTAATGTAGCCGATTTCAATTCGCAAAAAGACCAGGCAAAAATCCAAAAGTAGAAAAACTGTTCCAATGCTGCTGGTAAGAGGCCTAATCCGACGTATTTTGTGACGAGAAATCGAATGGTGCAAACCGCGTTGCTCTCCGACCAGTACTTTTGGCTGTAGCCACAAATGAATAATCAATGATGTCAAGATCACGTGCCCCAGCAACGGCTCTTACTCCATGGAAACAAGGAAATTTGCAATTTTTCAACAGCTGGAGATGCCTGGCCCAATTGCGCATCCTTTGCACCTTATTGATGTGGGTCAGTGTTCAATTGTACTTTTCACAGCGGATTGTATCAAGTACCTTTTGTTTTTTTTATATACAAATGGTGTGGTTTTTCTACATGTAGATAAAGACATTGAGTTTTTCTTGACTTAGAAGTAAGACATTTGCTGGTGAGTTAAATGGGCTTGGCCCAAAGATTTGACGTCGTCTGGGCTACCGAAGGGCACATAACTTATAATGAAATGTTGAATATAGTAAAGACCAGGTCGCGATTGTACATAGTTAATGTAGCCGATTTCAATTCGCAAAAAGACCAGGCAAAATCCAAAAGTAGAAAAAACTGTTCCAATGCTGCTGGTAAGAGGCTAATCCGATGTATTTTGTGACGAGAAATCAAATGGTGCAAACCGCGTTGCTCTCCGACCAATACTTTTGGCTGTAGCCACAAATGATAATCAATGATGTCAAGATCACGTGCCCAGCAACGGCTCTTACTCCATGGAAACCAAGGAAATTTGCAATTTTTCAACAGCTGGAGATGCCTGGCCCAATTGCGCATCCTTGGCACCTTATTGATGTGGGTCAGTGTTCAATTGTACTTTTTACAGCGGATTGTATCAAGTACCGTGTGTTTTTTTTATATACAAATGGTGTGGTTTTTCTACATGTAGATAAAGACATTGAGTTTGTATTCGACTTAGAAGTAAGACATTTGCTGGGTGAGTTAAATGGGCTTGGCCCAAAGATTTGACGTCGTCTGGGCTACCGAAGGGCACATAACTTATAATGAAAAGTTGAATATAGTAATGACCAGTCGCAATTGTACATAGTTAATGTACCCGATTTCAATAAGCAAAAAGACCAGGCAAAAATCCAAAAGTGGGAAAACTGTTCCAATGCTGCTGGTAAGAGGCTAATCCGACGGATTTTGTGACGAGAAATCGAATGGTGCAAACCGCGTTGCTCTCCGACCAATACTTTTGGCTGTAGCCACAAATGAATAATCAATGATGTCAAGATCACGTGCCAGCAACGGCTCTTACTCCATGGAAACCAAGGAAATTTGCAAATTTTTCAACAGCTGGAGATGCCTGGCCCAATTGCGCATCCTTTGGCACCTTATTGATGTGGGTCAGTGTTCAATTGTACTTTTTACAGCGGATTGTATCAAGTACCTTGTGTTTTTTTAATATACAAAAGGTGTGGTTTTTCTACATGTAGATAAAGACATTGAGTTTGTCTTCGACTTAGAAGTAAGACATTTGCTGGGTGAGTTAAATGGGCTTGGCCCAAAGATTTGACGTCGTCTGGGCTACCGAAGGGCACATAACTTATAATGAAAAGTTGAATATAGTAATGACCAGTCGCGATTGTACATAGTTAATGTAGCCGATTTCAATTCGCAAAAAGACCAGGCAAAAATCCAAAGTAGAAAAACTGTTCCCAATGCTGCTGGTAAGAGGCTAATCCGACGTATTTTGTGACGGAGAAATCGAATAGTGCAACGCGTTGCTCTCCGACCAATACTTTTGGCTGTAGCCACAAATGAATAATCAATGATGTCAAGATCACGTGCCCAGCAACGGCTCTTACTCCATGGAAACCAAGGAAATTTGCAATTTTTCAACAGCTGGAGATGCCGGCCAATTGCGCATCCTTTGGCACCTTATTGATTGTGGGTCAGTGTTCAATTGTACTTTTCACAGCGGATTGTATCAAGTACCTTTTGTTTTTTTTTATATACAAATGGTGTGGTTTTTCTACATGTAGATAAAGACATTGAGTTTTTCTTCGACTTAGAAGTAAGGACATTTGCTGGGTGAGTTAAATGGGCTTGGCCCAAAGATTTGACGTCGTCTGGGCTACCGAAGGGCACATAACTTATAATGAAATGTTGAATATAGTAATGACCAGTCGCGATTGTACATAGTTAATGTAGCCGATTTCAATCGCAAAAAGACCAGGCAAAATCCAAAAGTAGAAAAACTGTTCCAATGCTGCTGGTAAGAGGCTAATCCGACGTATTTTGTGATGAGAAATCGAATGGTGCAAACCGCGTTGCTCTCCGACCAATACTTTTGGCTGTAGCCACAAATGAATAATCAATGATGTCAAGATCACGTGCCCAGCAACGGCTCTTACTCCATGGAAACCAAGGAAATTTGCAATTTTTCAACAGCTGGAGATGCCTGGCCCAATTGCGCATCCTTTGGCACCTTATTGATGTGGGTCAGTGTTCAATTGTACTTTTTACAGCGGATTGTATCAAGTACCTTTTGTTTTTTTTTGATATACAAATGGTGTGGTTTTTCTACATGTACATAAAGACATTGAGATTTTCTTCGACTTAGAAGTAAGACATTTGCTGGGTGAGTTAATGGGCTTGGCCCAAAGATTTGACGTCGTCTGGGCTACCGAAGGGCACATAACTTATAATGAAAAGTTGAATATAGTAATGACCAGTCGCGATTGTACATAGTTAATGTAGCCGATTTCAATTCGCAAAAAGACCAGGCAAAAAATCCAAAAGTAGAAAAACTGTTCCAATGCTGCTGGTAAGAGGCTAATCCGACGTATTTTGTGACGAGAAATCGAATGGTGCAAACCGCGTTGCTCTCCGACCAATACTTTTCGCTGTAGCCACAAATGAATAATCAATGATGTCAAGATCACGTGCCCAGCAACGGCTCGTAATCCATGGAAACCATAGAAATTTGCAATTTTTCCAACAGCTGGAGATGCCTGGCCCAATTGCGCATCTTTTGGCACCTTATTGATGTGGGTCAGTGTTCAATTGTACTTTTTACAGCAGACTGTATCAAGTACCTTGTGTTTTTTTATAAACAAATGGTGTGGTTTTTCTACATGTAGATAAAGACGTTGAGTTTGTCTTCGACTTATGAGTAAGACATTTGCTGGGTGAGTTAAATGGGCTTGGCCCAAAGATTTGACGTCGTCTGGGCTACCGAAGGGCACATAACTTATAATGAAATGCTGAATATAGTAATGACCAGTCCGCGATTGTACATAGTTAATGTAGCCGATTTCAATAAGCAAAAAGACCAGGCAAAAATCCAAAAGTGGGAAAACTGTTCCAATGCTGCTGGTAAGAGGCTAATCCGACGTATTTTGTGACGAGAAATCGAATGGTGCAAACCGCGTTGCTCTCCGACCAATACTTTTGGCTGTAGCCATAAATGAATAATCAATGATGTCAAGATCACGTGCCCAGCAACGGCTCTTACTCCATGGAAACCAAGGAAATTTGCAATTTTTCAACAGCTGGAGATGCTGGCCCAATTGCGCATCCTTTGGCACCTTATTGATGTGGGTCAGTGTTCAATTGTACTTTTCACAGCGGATTGTATCAAGTACCTTTTGTTTTTTTTATATACAAATGGTGTGGTTTTTCTACATGTAGATAAAGACATTGAGTTTTTCTTCGACTTAGAAGTAAGACATTTGCTGGGGTGAGTTAAATGGGCTTGGCCCAAAGATTTGACGTCGTCTGGGCTACCAAAAGGGCACATAACTTATAATGAAATGTTGAATATAGTAATGACCAGTCGCGATTGTACATAGTTAATGTAGCCGATTTCAATTCGCAAAAAGACCAGGCAAAAATCCAAAAGTAGAAAAACTGTTCCAATGCTGCTGGTAAGAGGCTAATCCGACGTATTTTGTGACGAGAAATCGAATGGTGCAAACCGCGTTGCTCTCCGACCAATACTTTTGGCTGTAGCCACAAATGAATAATCAATGATGTCAAGATCACGTGCCCAGCAACGGCTCTTACTCCATGGAAACCAAGGAAAATTTGCAATTTTTCAACAGCTGGAGATGCCTGGCCCAATTGCGCATCCTTTGGCACCTTATTGATGTGGGTCAGTGTTCAATTGTACTTTTCACAGCGGATTGTATCAAGTACCTTTTGTTTTTTTTATATACAAATGGTGTGGTTTTCTACATGTAGATAAAGACATTGAGTTTTCTTCGACTTAGAAGTAAGACATTTGCTGGGTGAGTTAAATGGGCTTGGCCCAAAGATTTGACGTCGTCTGGGCTACCGAAGGGCACATAACTTATAATGAAAAGTTGAATATAGTAATGACCAGTCGCGATTGTACATAGTTAATGTAGCCGATTTCAATTCGCAAAAAGACCAGGCAAAAATCCAAAAGTAGAAAAACTGTTCCAATGCTGCTAGGAAGAGGCTAATCCGACGTATTTTGTGACGAGAAATCGAATGGTGCAAACCGCGTTGCTCTCCGACCAATACTTTTGGCTGTAGCCACAAATGAATAATCAATGATGTCAAGATCACGTGCCCAGCAACGGCTCTTACTCCATGGAAACCAAGGAAATTTGCAATTTTTCAACAGCTGGAGATGCCTGGCCCAATTGCGCATCCTTTGGCACCTTATTGATGTGGGTCAGTGTTCAATTGTACTTTTTACAGCGGATTGTATCAAGTACCTTGTGTTTTTTTAATATACAAATGGTGTGGTTTTTCTACATGTAGATAAAGACATTGAGTTTGTCTTCGACTTAGAAGTAAGACATTTGCTGGGTGAGTTAAATGGGCTTGGCCCAAAGATTTGACGTCGTCTGGGCTACCGAAGGGCACATAACTTATAATGAAAAGTTGAATATAGTAATGACCAGTCGCGATTGTACATAGTTAATGTAGCCGATTTCAATTCGCAAAAAGACCAGGCAAAAATCCAAAAGTAGAAAAACTGTTCCAATGCTGCTGGTAAGAGGCTAATCCGACGTATTTTGTGACGAGAAATCGAATGGTGCAAACCGCGTTGCTCTCCGACCAATACTTTTGGCTGTAGCCACAAATGAATAATCAATGATGTCAAGATCACGTGCCCAGCAACGGCTCTTACTCCATGGGAAACCAAGGAAATTTGCAATTTTTCAACAGCTGGAGATGCCTGGCCCAATTGCGCATCCTTTGGCACCTTATTGATGTGGGTCAGTGTTCAATTGTACTTTTTACAGCGGATTGTATCAAGTACCTTGTGTTTTTTTATATACAAATGGTGTGGTTTTTCTACATGTAGATAAAGACATTGAGTTTGTCTTCGACTTAGAAGTAAGACATTTGCTGGGTGAGTTAAATGGGCTTGGCCCAAAGATTTGACGTCGTCTGGGCTACCGAAGGGCACATAACTTATAATGAAAAGTTGAATATAGTAATGACCAGTCGCAATTGTACATAGTTAATGTACCCGATTTCAATAAGCAAAAAGACCAGGCAATAATCCAAAAGTGGGAAAACTGTTCCAATGCTGCTGGTAAGAGGCTAATCCGACGTATTTTGTGACGAGAAATCGAATGGTGCAAACCGCGTTGCTCTCCGACCAATACTTTTGGCTGTAGCCACAAATGAATAATCAATGATGTCAAGATCACGTGCCCAGCAACGGCTCTTACTCCATGGAAACCAAGGAAATTTGCAATTTTTCAACAGCTGGAGATGCCTGGCCAATTGCGCATCCTTTGGCACCTTATTGATGTGGGTCAGTGTTCAATTGTACTTTTTACAGCGGATTGTATCAAGTACCTTGTGTTTTTTTAATATACAAATGGTGTGTTTTTCTACATGTAGATAAAGACATTGAGTTTGTCTTCGACTTAGAAGTAAGACATTTGCTGGGTGAGTTAAATGGCTTGGCCCAAAGATTTGACGTCGTCTGGGCTACCGAAGGGCACATAACTTATAATGAAAAGTTGAATATAGTAATGACCAGTCGCGATTGTACATAGTTAATGTAGCCGATTTCAATTCGCAAAAAGACCAGGCAAAAATCCAAAAGTAGAAAAACTGTTCCAATGCTGCTGGTAAGAGGCTAATCCGACGTATTTTGTGACGAGAAATCGAATGGTGCAAACCGCGTTGCTCTCCGACCAATTACTTTTGGCTGTAGCCACAAATGAATAATCAATGATGTCAAGATCACGTGCCCAGCAACGGCTCTTACTCCATGGAAACCAAGGAAATTTGCAATTTTCAACAGCTGGAGATGCCTGGCCCAATTGCGCATCCTTTGGCACCTTATTGATGTGGGTCAGTGTTCAATTGTACTTTTTACAGCGGATTGTATCAAGTACCTTGTGTTTTTTTTATATACAAATGGTGTGGTTTTTCTACATGTAGATAAAGACATTGAGTTTGTCTTCGACTTAGAAGTAAGACATTTGCTGGGTGAGTTAAATGGGCTTGGCCAAAGATTTGAACGTCGTCTGGGCTACCGAAGGGCACATAACTTATAATGAAAAGTTGAATTATAGTAATGACCAGTCGCGATTGTACATAGTTAATGTAGCAGATTTCAATTCGCAAAAAGACCAGGCAAAAATCCAAAAGTAGAAAAAACTGTTCCAATGCTGCTGGTAAGAGGCTTATCCGACGTATTTTGTGACGAGAAATCGAATGGTGCAAACCGCGTTGCTCTCCGACCAATACTTTTGGCTGTAGCCACAAATGAATAATCAATGATGTCAAGATCACGTGCCCAGCAACGGCTCCTAATCCATGGAAACCACAGAAATTTGCAATTTTTCAACAGCTGGAGATGCCTGGCCCAATTGCGCATCTTTTGGCACCTTATTGATGTGGGTCAGTGTTCAATTGTACTTTTTACAGCAGACTGTATCAAGTACCTTTTGTTTTTTTATAAACAAATGGTGTGGTTTTTCTACATGTAGATAAAGACATTGAGTTTGTCTTCGACTTAGGAGTAAGACATTTGCTGGGTGAGTTAAATGGGCTTGGCCCAAAGATTTGACGTCGTCTGGGCTACCGAAGGGCACATAACTTATAATGAAATGCTGAATATAGTAATGACCAGTCGCGATTGTACATAGTTAATGTAGCCGATTTCAATTAGCAAAAAGACCAGGCAAAAATCCAAAAGTAGAAAAACTGTTCCAATGCTGCTAGTAAGAGGCTAATCCGACGTATTTTGTGACGAGAAATCGAATGGTGCAAACCGCGTTGCTCTCCGACCAATACTTTTGGCTGTAGCCACAAATGAATAATCAATGATGTCAAGATCACGTGCCCAGCAACGGCTCCTAATCCATGGAAACCACAGAAATTTGCAATTTTTCAACAGCTGGAGATGCCTGGCCCAATTGCGCATCCTTTGGAACCTTATTGATGTGGGTCAGTGTTCAATTGTACTTTTTACAGCGGATTGTATCAAGTACCTTTTGTTTTTTTTGATATACAAATGGTGTGTTTTTTCTACATGTACATAAAGACATTGAGATTTTCTTCGACTTAGAAGTAAGACATTTGCTGGGTGAGTTAAATGGGCTTGGCCCAAAGATTTGACGTCGTCTGGGCTACCGAAGGGCACATAACTTATAATGAAATGTTGAATATAGTAATGACCAGTCGCGATTGTACATAGTTAATGTAGCCGATTTCAATTCGCAAAAAGAACAGGCAAAAATCCAAAAGTAGAAAAACTGTTCCAATGCTGCTGGTAAGAGGCTAATCCGACGTATTTTGTGACGAGAAATCGAATGGTGCAAACCGCGTTGCTCTCCGACCAATACTTTTCGCTGTAGCCACAAATGAATAATCAATGATGTCAAGATCACGTGCCCAGCAACGGCTCGTAATCCATGGAAACCATAGAAATTTGCAATTTTTCAACAGCTGGAGATGCCTGGCCCAATTGCGCATCCTTTGGCACCTTATTGATGTGGGTCAGTGTTCAATTGTACTTTTTACAGCAGACTGTATCAAGTACCTTGTGTTTTTTTATAAACAAATGGTGTGGTTTTTCTACATGTAGATAAAGACGTTGAGTTTGTCTTCGACTTAGGAGTAAGACATTTGCTGGGTGAGTTAAATGGGCTTGGCCCAAAGATTTGACGTCGTCTGGGCTACCGAAGGGCACATAACTTATAATGAAATGCTGAATATAGTAATGACCAGTCGCGATTGTACATAGTTAATGTAGCCGATTTCAATTCGCAAAAAGACCAGACAAAAATCCAAAAGTAGAAAAACTGTTCCAATGCTGCTAGTAAGAGGCTAATCCGACGTATTTTGTGACGAGAAATCGAATGGTGCAAACCGCGTTGCTTTCCGACCAATACTTTTGGCTGTAGCCACAAATGAATAATCAATGATGTCAAGATCACGTGCCCAGCAACGGCTCTTACTCCATGGAAACCAAGGAAATTTGCAATTTTTCAACAGCTGGAGATGCCTGGCCCAATTGCGCATCCTTTGGCACCTTATTGATGTGCGTCAGTGTTCAATTGTACTTTTTACAGCGGATTGTATCAAGTACCGTGTGTTTTTTTTATATACAAATGGTGTGGTTTTTCTACATGTAGATAAAGACATTGAGTTTGTCTTCGACTTAGAAGTAAGACATTTGCTGGGTGAGTTAAATGGGCTTGGCCCAAAGATTTGACGTCGTCTGGGCTACCGAAGGGCACATAACTTATAATAAAAAGTTGAATATAGTAATGACCAGTCGCAATTGTACATAGTTAATGTACCCGATTTCAATAAGCAAAAAGACCAGGCAAAAATCCAAAAAGTTGGAAAACTGTTCTAATGCTGCTGGTAAGAGGCTAATCCGACGTATTTTGTGACGAGAAATCGAATGGTGCAAACCGCGTTGCTCTCCGACCAATACTTTTGGCTGTAGCCACAAATGAATAATCAATGATGTCAAGATCACGTGCCCAGCAACGGCTCTTACTCCATGGAAACCAAGGAAATTGCAATTTTTCAACAGCTGGAGATGCCTGGCCCAATTGCGCATCCTTTGGCACCTTATTGATGTGGGTCAGTGTTCAATTGTACTTTTTACAGCGGATTGTATCAAGTACCTTGTGTTTTTTTAATATACAAATGGTGTGGTTTTTCTACATGTAGATAAAGACATTGAGTTTGTCTTCGACTTAGAAGTAAGACATTTGCTGGGTGAGTTAAATGGGCTTGGCCCAAAGATTTGACGTCGTCTGGGCTACCGAAGGGCACATAACTTATAATGAAAAGTTGAATATAGTAATGACCAGTCGCGATTGTACATAGTTAATGTAGCCGATTTCAATTCGCAAAGAGACCAGGCAAAAATCCAAAAGTAGAAAAACTGTTCCAATGCTGCTGGTAAGAGGCTAATCCGACGTATTTTGTGACGAGAAATCGAATGGTGCAAACCACGTTGCTCTCCGACCAATACTTTTGGCTGTAGCCACAAATGAATAATCAATGATGTCAAGATCACGTGCCCAGCAACGGCTCTTACTCCATGGAAACCAAGGAAATTTGCAATTTTTCAACAGCTGGAGATGCCTGGCCCAATTGCGCATCCTTTGGCACCTTATTGATGTGGGTCAGTGTTCAATTGTACTTTTCACAGCGGATTGTATCAAGTACCTTGTGTTTTTTTTATATACAAATGGTGTGGTTTTTCTACATGTAGATAAAGACATTGAGTTTTTCTTCGACTTAGAAGTAAGACATTTGCTGGGTGAGTTAAATGGGCTTGGCCCAAAGATTTGACGTCGTCTGGGCTACCGAAGGGCACATAACTTATAATGAAATGTTGAATATAGTAATGACCAGTCGCGATTGTACATAGTTAATGTAGCCGATTTCAATTCGCAAAAAGACCAGGCAAAAATCCAAAAGTCGAAAAACTGTTCCAATGCTGCTGGTAAGAGGCTAATCCGACGTATTTTGTGACGAGAAATCGAATGGTGCAAACCGCGTTGCTCTCCGACCAATACTTTTGGCTGTAGCCACAAATGAATAATCAATGATGTCAAGATCACGTGCCCAGCAACGGCTCTTACTCCATGGAAACCAAGGAAATTTGCAATTTTTCAACAGCTGGAGATGCCTGGCCCAATTGCGCATCCTTTGGAACCTTATTGATGTGGGTCAGTGTTCAATTGTACTTTTTACAGCGGATTGTATCAAGTACCTTTTGTTTTTTTTGATATACAAATGGTGTGGTTTTTCTACATGTAGATAAAGACATTGAGATTTTCTTCGACTTAGAAGTAAGACATTTGCTGGGTGAGTTAAATGGGCTTGGCCCAAAGATTTGACGTCGTCTGGGCTACCGAAGGGCACATAACTTATAATGAAAAGTTGAATATAGTAATGACCAGTCGCGATTGTACATAGTTAATGTAGCAGATTTCAATTCGCAAAAAGACCAGGCAAAATCCAAAAGTAGAAAAACTGTTCCAATGCTGCTGGTAAGAGGCTAATCCGACGTATTTTGTGACGAGAAATCGAATGGTGCAAACCGCGTTGCTCTCCGACCAATACTTTTGGCTGTAGCCACAAATGAATAATCAATGATGTCAAGATCACGTGCCCAGCAACGGCTCTTAATCCATGGAAACCATAGAAATTTGCAATTTTTCAACAGCTGGAGATGCCTGGCCCAATTGCGCATCTTTTGGCACCTTATTGATGTGGGTCAGTGTTCAATTGTACTTTTTACAGCAGACTGTATCAAGTACCTTGTGTTTTTTTTATAAACAAATGGTGTGGTTTTTCTACATGTAGATAAAGACATTGAGTTTGTCTTCGACTTAGGAGTAAGACATTTGCTGGGTGAGTTAAATGGGCTTGGCCCAAAGATTTGACGTCGTCTGGGCTACCGAAGGGCACATAACTTATAATGAAATGCTGAATATAGTAATGACCAGTCGCGATTGTACATAGTTAATGTAGCCGATTTCAATTAGCAAAAAGACCAGGCAAAAATCCAAAAGTAGAAAAACTGTTCCAATGCTGCTGGTAAGAGGCTAATCCGACGTATTTTGTGACGAGAAATCGAATGGTGCAAACCGCGTTGCTCTCTGACCAATACTTTTGGCTGTAGCCACAAATTAATAATCAATGATGTCAAGATCACGTGCCCAGCAACGGCTCTTACTCCATGGAAACCAAGGAAATTTGCAATTTTTCAACAGCTGGAGATGTCTGGCCCAATTGCGCACCCTTTGGCACTTTATTGATGTGGGTCAGTGTTCATTTGTACTTTTTACAGCGGATTGTATCAAGTACCTTGTGTTTTTTTTATATACAAATGGTGTGGTTTTTCTACATGTAGATAAAGACATTGAGTTTGTCTTCGACTTAGAAGTACGACATTTGCTGGGTGAGTTAAATGGGCTTGGCCCAAAGATTTGACGTCGTCTGGGCTACCGAAGGGCACATAACTTATAATGAAAAGTTGAATATAGTAATGACCAGTCGCGATTGTACATAGTTAATGTAGCGGATTTCAATTTGCAAAAAGACCAGGCAAAAATCCAAAAGTAGAAAAACTGTTCCAATGCTGCTGGAAGGAGGCTAATCCGACGTATTTTGTGACGAGAAATCGAATGGTGCAAACCGCGTTGCTCTCCGACCAATACTTTTGGCTGTAGCCACAAATGAATAATCAATGATGTCAAGATCACGTGCCCAGCAACGGCTCTTACTCCATGGAAACCAAGGAAATTTGCAATTTTTCAACAGCTGGAGATGCCTGGCCCAATTGCGCATCCTTTGGCACCTTATTGATGTGGGTCAGTGTTTAATTGTACTTTTTACAGCGGATTGTATCAAGTACCTTTTGTTTTTTTTGATATACAAATGGTGTGGTTTTTCTACATGTAGATAAAGACATTGAGATTTTCTTCGACTTAGAAGTAAGACATTTGCTGGGTGAGTTAAATGGGCTTGGCCCAAAGATTTGACGTCGTCTGGGCTACCGAAGGGCACATAACTTATAATGAAAAGTTGAATATAGTAATGACCAGTCGCGATTGTACATAGTTAATGTAGCAGATTTCAATTCGCAAAAAGACCAGGCAAAATCCAAAAGTAGAAAAACTGTTCCAATGCTGCTGGTAAGAGGCTAATCCGACGTATTTTGTGACGAGAAATCGAATGGTGCAAACCGCGTTGCTCTCCGACCAATACTTTTGGCTGTAGCCACAAATGAATAATCAATGATGTCAAGATCACGTGCCCAGCAACGGCTCTTACTCCATGGAAACCAAGGAAATTTGCAATTTTTCAACAGCTGGAGATGCCTGGCCCAATTGCGCATCCTTTGGCACCTTATTGATGTGGGTCAGTGTTCAATTGTACTTTTTACAGCGGATTGCATCAAGTACCGTGTGTTTTTTTTATATACAAATGGTGTGGTTTTTCTACATGTAGATAAAGACATTGAGTTTGTCTTCGACTTAGAAGTAAGACATTTGCTGGGTGAGTTAAATGGGCTTGGCCCAAAGATTTGACGTCGTCTGGGCTACCGAAGGGCACATAACTTATAATGAAAAGTTGAATATAGTAATGACCAGTCGCAATTGTACATAGTTAATGTACCCGATTTCAATAAGCAAAAAGACCAGGCAATAATCCAAAAGTGGGAAAACTGTTCCAATGCTGCTGGTAAGAGGCTAATCCGACGTATTTTGTGACGAGAAATCGAATGGTGCAAACCGCGTTGCTCTCCGACCAATACTTTTGGCTGTAGCCACAAATGAATAATCAATGATGTCAAGATCACGTGCCCAGCAACGGCTCTTACTCCATGGAAACCAAGGAAATTTGCAATTTTTCAACAGCTGGAGATGCCTGGCCCCATTGCGCATCCTTTGGCACCTTATTGATGTGGGTCAGTGTTCAATTGTACTTTTCACAGCGGATTGTATCAAGTACCTTTTGTTTTTTTTATATACAAATGGTGTGGTTTTTCTACATGTAGATAAAGACATTGAGTTTTTCTTTGACTTAGAAGTAAGACATTTGCTGGGTGAGTTAAATGGGCTTGGCCCAAAGATTTGACGTCGTCTGGGCTACCGAAGGGCACATAACTTATAATGAAATGTTGAATATAGTAATGACCAGTCGCGATTGTACATAGTTAATGTAGCCGATTTCAATTCGCAAAAAGACCAGGCAAAAATCCAAAAGTAGAAAAACTGTTCCAATGCTGCTGGTAAGAGGCTAATCCGATGTATTTTGTGACGAGAAATCAAATGGTGCAAACCGCGTTGCTCTCCGACCAATACTTTTGGCTGTAGCCACAAATGAATAATCAATGATGTCAAGATCACGTGCCCAGCAACGGCTCTTACTCCATGGAAACCAAGGAAATTTGCAATTTTTCAACAGCTGGAGATGCCTGGCCCAATTGCGCATCCTTTGGCACCTTATTGATGTGGGTCAGTGTTCAATTGTACTTTTTACAGCGGATTGTATCAAGTACCGTGTGTTTTTTTTATATACAAATGGTGTGGTTTTTTCTACATGCAGATAAAGACATTGAGTTTGTATTCGACTTAGAAGTAAGACATTTGCTGGGTGAGTTAAATGGGCTTGGCCCAAAGATTTGACGTCGTCCTGGGCTACCGAAGGGCACATAACTTATAATGAAAGTTGAATATAGTAATGACCAGTCGCAATTGTACATAGTTAATGTACCCGATTTCAATAAGCAAAAAGACCAGGCAAAAATCCAAAAGTGGGAAAACTGTTCCAATGCTGCTGGTAAGAGGCTAATCCGACGGATTTTGTGACGAGAAATCGAATGGTGCAAAACCGCGTTGCTCTCCGACCAATACTTTTGGCTGTAGCCACAAATGAATAATCAATGATGTCAAGATCACGTGCCCAGCAACGGCTCTTACTCCATGGAACCAAGGAAATTTGCAATTTTTCAACAGCTGGAGATGCCTGCCCAATTGCGCATCCTTTGGCACCTTATTGATGTGGGTCAGTGTTCAATTGTACTTTTTACAGCGGATTGTATCAAGTACCTTGTGTTTTTTTAATATACAAAAGGTGTGGTTTTTCTACATGTAGATAAAGACATTGAGTTTGTCTTCGACTTAGAAGTAAGACATTTGCTGGGTGAGTTAAATGGGCTTGGCCCAAAGATTTGACGTCGTCTGGGCTACCGAAGGGCACATAACTTATAATGAAAAGTTGAATATAGTAATGACCAGTCGCGATTGTACATAGTTAATGTAGCCGATTTCAATTCGCAAAAAGACCAGGCAAAAATCCAAAAGTAGAAAAACTGTTCCAATGCTGCTGGTAAGAGGCTAATCCGACGTATTTTGTGACGAGAAATCGAATAGTGCAAACCGCGTTGCTCTCCGACCAATACTTTTCGCTGTAGCCACAAATGAATAATCAATGATGTCAAGATCACGTGCCCAGCAACGGCTCGTAATCCATGGAAACCATAGAAATTTGCAATTTTTCAACAGCTGGAGATGCCTGGCCCAATTGCGCATCTTTTGGCACCTTATTGATGTGGGTCAGTGTTCAATTGTACTTTTTACAGCAGACTGTATCAAGTACCTTGTGTTTTTTTATAAACAAATGGTGTGGTTTTTCTACATGTAGATAAAGACGTTGAGTTTGTCTTCGACTTAGGAGTAAGACATTTGCTGGGTGAGTTAAATGGGCTTGGCCCAAAGATTTGACGTCGTCTGGGCTACCGAAGGGCACATAACTTATAATGAAATGCTGAATATAGTAATGACCAGTCGCGATTGTACATAGTTAATGTAGCCGATTTCAATAAGCAAAAAGACCAGGCAAAAATCCAAAAGTGGGAAAACTGTTCCAATGCTGCTGGTAAGAGGCTAATCCGACGTATTTTGTGACGAGAAATCGAATGGTGCAAACCGCGTTGCTCTCCGACCAATACTTTTGGCTGTAGCCACAAATGAATAATCAACGATGTCAAGATCACGTGCCCAGCAACGGCTCTTACTCCATGGAAACCAAGGAAATTTGCAATTTTTCAACAGCTGGAGATGCCTGGCCCAATTGCGCATCCTTTGGCACCTTATTGATGTGGGTCAGTGTTCAATTGTACTTTTCACAGCGGATTGTATCAAGTACCTTTTGTTTTTTTTTATATACAAATGGTGTGGTTTTTCTACATGTAGATAAAGACATTGAGTTTTTCTTCGACTTAGAAGTAAGACATTTGCTGGGTGAGTTAAATGGGCTTGGCCCAAAGATTTGACGTCGTCTGGGCTACCAAAAGGGCACATAACTTATAATGAAATGTTGAATATAGTAATGACCAGTCGCGATTGTACATAGTTAATGTAGCCGATTTCAATTCGCAAAAAGACCAGGCAAAAATCCAAAAGTAGAAAAACTGTTCCAATGCTGCTGGTAAGAGGCTAATCCGACGTATTTTGTGACGAGAAATCGAATGGTGCAAACCGCGTTGCTCTCCGACCAATACTTTTGGCTGTAGCCACAAATGAATAATCAATGATGTCAAGATCACGTGCCCAGCAACGGCTCTTACTCCATGGAAACCAAGGAAATTTGCAATTTTTCAACAGCTGGAGATGCCTGGCCCAATTGCGCATCCTTTGGCACCTTATTGATGTGGGTCAGTGTTCAATTGTACTTTTCACAGCGGATTGTATCAAGTACCTTTTGTTTTTTTTATATACAAATGGTGTGGTTTTTCTACATGTAGATAAAGACATTGAGTTTTTCTTCGACTTAGAAGTAAGACATTTGCTGGGTGAGTTAAATGGGCTTGGCCCAAAGATTTGACGTCGTCTGGGCTACCGAAGGGCACATAACTTATAATGAAAAGTTGAATATAGTAATGACCAGTCGCGATTGTACATAGTTAATGTAGCCGATTTCAATTCGCAAAAAGACCAGGCAAAAATCCAAAAGTAGAAAAACTGTTCCAATGCTGCTAGGAAGAGGCTAATCCGACGTATTTTGTGACGAGAAATCGAATGGTGCAAACCGCGTTGCTCTCCGACCAATACTTTTGGCTGTAGCCACAAATGAATAATCAATGATGTCAAGATCACGTGCCCAGCAACGGCTCTTACTCCATGGAAACCAAGGAAATTTGCAATTTTTCAACAGCTGGAGATGCCTGGCCCAATTGCGCATCCTTTGGCACCTTATTGATGTGGGTCAGTGTTCAATTGTACTTTTTACAGCGGATTGTATCAAGTACCTTTTGTTTTTTTAATATACAAATGGTGTGGTTTTTCTACATGTAGATAAAGACATTGAGTTTGTCTTCGACTTAGAAGTAAGACATTTGCTGGGTGAGTTAAATGGGCTTGGCCCAAAGATTTGACGTCGTCTGGGCTACCGAAGGGCACATAACTTATAATGAAAAGTTGAATATAGTAATGACCAGTCGCGATTGTACATAGTTAATGTAGCCGATTTCAATTCGCAAAAAGACCAGGCAAAAATCCAAAAGTAGAAAAACTGTTCCAATGCTGCTGGTAAGAGGCTAATCCGACGTATTTTGTGACGAGAAATCGAATGGTGCAAACCGCGTTGCTCTCCGACCAATACTTTTGGCTGTAGCCACAAATGAATAATCAATGATGTCAAGATCACGTGCCCAGCAACGGCTCTTACTCCATGGAAACCAAGGAAATTTGCAATTTTTCAACAGCTGGAGATGCCTGGCCCAATTGCGCATCCTTTGGCACCTTATTGATGTGGGTCAGTGTTCAATTGTACTTTTTACAGCGGATTGTATCAAGTACCTTGTGTTTTTTTTATATACAAATGGTGTGGTTTTTCTACATGTAGATAAAGACATTGAGTTTGTCCTTCGACTTAGAAGTAAGACATTTGCTGGGTGAGTTAAATGGGCTTGGCCCAAAGATTTGACGTCGTCTGGGCTACCGAAGGGCACATAACTTATAATGAAAAGTTGAATATAGTAATGACCAGTCGCGATTGTACATAGTTAATGTAGCAGATTTCAATTCGCAAAAAGACCAGGCAAAAATCCAAAAGTAGAAAAACTGTTCCAATGCTGCTGGTAAGAGGCTTATCCGACGTATTTTGTGACGAGAAATCGAATGGTGCAAACCGCGTTGCTCTCCGACCAATACTTTTGGCTGTAGCCACAAATGAATAATCAATGATGTCAAGATCACGTGCCCAGCAACGGCTCCTAATCCATGGAAACCACAGAAATTTGCAATTTTTCAACAGCTGGAGATGCCTGGCCCAATTGCGCATCTTTTGGCACCTTATTGATGTGGGTCAGTGTTCAATTGTACTTTTTACAGCAGACTGTATCAAGTACCTTTTGTTTTTTTATAAACAAATGGTGTGGTTTTT
>NW_027018522.1:0-18774 GCF_032854445.1 Liolophura sinensis
CAAATGTCTTACTTCTAAGTCGAAGATAAACTTAATCTCTTTATCTACATGTAGAAAAACCACACCATTTTTATATAAAAACCACAAGGTACTTGATACAGTCTGCTGTAAAAAGTACAATTGAACACTGACCCACATCAATAAGGTGCCAAAAGATGCGCAATTGGGTCAGGCATCTCCAGCTGTTGAAAAATTGCAAATTTCCTTGGTTTCCATGGAGTAAGAGCCGTTGCTGGGCACGTGATTTTGACATAAATGATGATTCAATTGTGGCTACAGCCAAAAGTATTGGTCGGAGAGCAACGCGGTTTGCACCATTCGATTTCTCGTCACAAAACACGTCGGATTAGCCTCTTACCAGCAGCATTGGAACATTTTTTCCACTTTTGGATATTTGCCTGGTCCTTTTGCTAATTGAAATCGGCTACATGTACTATGTACAATCGCGACTGGTCATTACTATATTCATCTTTTGATTATAAGTTATGTGCCCTTCGGTAGCCCAGAAGATGTCAAATCTTTGGGCCAAGCCCATTTAACTCACCCAGCAAATGTCTTACTTCTAAGTCGAAGATAAACTTAATCTCTTTATCTACATGTAGAAAAACCACACCATTTTTATATAAAAACCACAAGGTACTTGATACAGTCTGCTGTAAAAAGTACAATTGAACACTGACCCACATCAATAAGGTGCCAAAAGATGCGCAATTGGGTCAGGCATCTCCAGGTGTTGAAAAATTGCAAATTTCCTTGGTTTCCATGGAGTAAGAGCCGTTGCTGGGCACGTGATTTTGACATAAATGATGATTCAATTGTGGCTACAGCCAAAAGTATTGGTCGGAGAGCAACGCGGTTTGCACCATTCGATTTCTCGTCACAAAATACGTCGGATTAGCCTCTTACCAGCAGCATTGGAACATTTTTTCCACTTTTGGATTTTTGCCTGGTCCTTTTGCTAATTGAAATCGGCTACATGTACTATGTACAATCGCGACTGGTCATTACTATATTCAACTTTTGATTATAAGTTATGTGCCCTTCGGTAGCCCAGAAGATGTCAAATCTTTGGGCCAAGCCCATTTAACTCACCCAGCAAATGTCTTACTTCTAAGTCGAAGATAAACTTAATCTCTTTATCTACATGTAGAAAAACCACACCATTTTTATATAAAAACCACAAGGTACTTGATACAGTCTGCTGTAAAAAGTACAATTGAACACTGACCCACATCAATAAGGTGCCAAAAGATGCGCAATTGGGTCAGGCATCTCCAGCTGTTGAAAAATTGCAAATTTCCTTGGTTTCCATGGAGTAAGAGCCGTTGCTGGGCACGTGATTTTGACATAAATGATGATTCAATTGTGGCTACAGCCAAAAGTATTGGTCGGAGAGCAACGCGGTTTGCACCATTCGATTTCTCGTCACAAAATACGTCGGATTAGCCTCTTACCAGCAGCATTGGAACATTTTTTCCACTTTTGGATTTTTGCCTGGTCCTTTTGCTAATTGAAATCGGCTACATGTACTATGTACAATCGCGACTGGTCATTACTATATTCAACTTTTGATTATAAGTTATGTGCCCTTCGGTAGCCCAGAAGATGTCAAATCTTTGGGCCAAGCCCATTTAACTCACCCAGCAAATGTCTTACTTCTAAGTCGAAGATAAACTTAATCTCTTTATCTACATGTAGAAAAACCACACCATTTTTATATAAAAACCACAAGGTACTTGATACAGTCTGCTGTAAAAAGTACAATTGAACACTGACCCACATCAATAAGGTGCCAAAAGATGCGCAATTGGGTCAGGCATCTCCAGGTGTTGAAAAATTGCAAATTTCCTTGATTTCGATGGAGTAAGAGCCGTTGCTGGGCACGTGATTTTGACATAAATGATCATTCAATTGTGGCTACAGCCAAAAGTATTGGTCGGAGAGCAACGCGGTTTGCACCATTCGATTTCTCGTCACAAAATACGTCGGATTAGCCTCTTACCAGCAGCATTGGAACATTTTTTCCACTTTTGGATTTTTGCCTGGTCCTTTTGCTAATTGAAATCGGCTACATGTACTATGTACAATCGCGACTGGTCATTACTATATTCAACTTTTGATTATAAGTTATGTGCCCTTCGGTAGCCCAGAAGATGTCAAATCTTTGGGCCAAGCCCATTTAACTCACCCAGCAAATGTCTTACTTCTAAGTCGAAGATAAACTCAATGTCTTTATCTACATGTAGAAAAACCACACCATTTTTATATAAAAAACACAAGGTACTTGATACAGTCTGCTGTAAAAAGTACAATTGAACACTGACCCACATCAATAAGGTGCCAAAAGATGCGCAATTGGGTCAGGCATCTCCAGCTGTTGAAAAATTGCAAATTTCCTTGGTTTCCATGGAGTAAGAGCCGTTGCTGGGCACGTGATTTTGACATAAATGATGATTCAATTGTGGCTACAGCCAAAAGTATTGGTCGGAGAGCAGCGCGGTTTGCACCATTCGATTTCTCGTCACAAAATACGTCGGATTAGCCTCTTACCAGCACGATTGGAGCATTTTTTTTACTTTTGGATTTTTGCCTGGTCCTTTTGCTAATTGAAATCGGCTACATGTACTATGTACCATCGCGACTGGTCATTACTATATTCAACTTTTGATTATAAGTTATGTGCCCTTCGGTAGCCCAGAAGACGTCAAATCTTTGGGCCAAGCCCATTTAACTCACCCAGCAAATGTCTTACTTCTAAGTCGAAGATAAACTCAATGTCTTTATCTACATGTAGAAAAACCACACCATTTTTATATAAAAAACACAAGGTACTTGATACAGTCTGCTGTAAAAAGTACAATTGAACACTGACCCACATCAATAAGGTGCCAAAAGATGCGCAATTGGGCCAGGCATCTCCAGGTGTTGAAAAATTGTAAATTTCCTTGGTTTCCATGGAGTAAGAGCCGTTGCTGGGCACGTGATTTTGACATAATTGATGATTCAATTGTGGCTACAGCCAAAAGTATTGCTCGGAGAGCAACGCTGTTTGCACCATTCGATTTCTCGTCACAAAATACGTCGGATTAGCCTCTTACCAGCAGCATTGGAACATTTTTTCCACTTTTGGATATTTGTCTGGTCCTTTTGCTAATTGAAATCGGCTACATGTACAATGTACAATCGCGACTGGTCATTACTATATTCATCTTTTGATTATAAGTTATGTGCCCTTCGGTAGCCCAGAAGATGTCAAATCTTTGGGCCAAGCCCATTTAACTCACCCAGCAAATGTCTTACTTCTAAGTCGAAGATAAACTTAATCTCTTTATCTACATGTAGAAAAACCACACCATTTTTATATAAAAACCACAAGGTACTTGATACAGTCTGCTGTAAAAAGTACAATTGAACACTGACCCACATCAATAAGGTGCCAAAAGATGCGCAATTGGGTCAGGCATCTCCAGGTGTTGAAAAATTGCAAATTTCCTTGGTTTCCATGGAGTAAGAGCCGTTGCTGGGCACGTGATTTTGACATAATTGATGATTCAATTGTGGCTACAGCCAAAAGTATTGGTCGGAGAGCAACGCGGTTTGCACCATTCGATTTCTCGTCACAAAATACGTCGGATTAGCCTCTTACCAGCAGCATTGGAACATTTTTTCCACTTTTGGATTTTTGCCTGGTCCTTTTGCTAATTGAAATCGGCTACATGTACTATGTACAATCGCGACTGGTCATTACTATATTCATCTTTTGATTATAAGTTATGTGCCCTTCGGTAGCCCAGAAGATGTCAAATCTTTGGGCCAAGCCCATTTAACTCACCCAGCAAATGTCTTACTTCTAAGTCGAAGATAAACTTAATCTCTTTATCTACATGTAGAAAAACCACACCATTTTTATATAAAAACCACAAGGTACTTGATACAGTCTGCTGTAAAAAGTACAATTGAACACTGACCCACATCAATAAGGTGCCAAAAGATGCGCAATTGGGTCAGGCATCTCCAGCTGTTGAAAACTTGCAAATTTCCTTGGTTTCCATGGAGTAAGAGCCGTTGCTGGGCACGTGATTTTGACATAAATGATGATTCAATTGTGGCTACAGCCAAAAGTATTGGTCGGAGAGCAACGCGGTTTGCACCATTCGATTTCTCGTCACAAAATACGTCGGATTAGCCTCTTACCAGCACGATTGGAGCATTTTTTTTACTTTTGGATTTTTGCCTGGTCCTTTTGCTAATTGAAATCGGCTACATGTACTATGTACCATCGCGACTGGTCATTACTATATTCAACTTTTGATTATAAGTTATGTGCCCTTCGGTAGCCCAGAAGATGTCAAATCTTTGGGCCAAGCCCATTTAACTCACCCAGCAAATGTCTTACTTCTAAGTCGAAGATAAACTTAATCTCTTTATCTACATGTAGAAAAACCACACCATTTTTATATAAAAACCACAAGGTACTTGATACAGTCTGCTGTAAAAAGTACAATTGAACACTGACCCACATCAATAAGGTGCCAAAAGATGCGCAATTGGGTCAGGCATCTCCAGGTGTTGAAAAATTCGAAATTTCCTTGGTTTCCATGGAGTAAGAGCCGTTGCTGGGCACGTGATTTTGACATAAATGATGATTCAATTGTGGCTACAGCCAAAAGTATTGGTCGGAGAGCAACGCGGTTTGCACCATTCGATTTCTCGTCACAAAATACGTCGGATTAGCCTCTTACCAGCAGCATTGGAACATTTTTTTCACTTTTGGATTTTTGCCTGGTCCTTTTGCTAATTGAAATCGGCTACATGTACTATGTACAATCGCGACTGGTCATTACTATATTCAACTTTTGATTATAAGTTATGTGCCCTTCGGTAGCCCAGAAGATGTCAAATCTTTGGGCCAAGCCCATTTAACTCACCCAGCAAATGTCTTACTTCTAAGTCGAAGATAAACTTAATCTCTTTATCTACATGTAGAAAAACCACACCATTTTTATATAAAAAACACAAGGTACTTGATACAGTCTGCTGTAAAAAGTACAATTGAACACTGACCCACATCAATAAGGTGCCAAAAGATGCGCAATTGGGTCAGGCATCTCCAGCTGTTGAAAAATTGCAAATTTCCTTGGTTTCCATGGAGTAAGAGCCGTTGCTGGGCACGTGATTTTGACATAAATGATGATTCAATTGTGGCTACAGCCAAAAGTATTGGTCGGAGAGCAACGCGGTTTGCACCATTCGATTTCTCGTCACAAAATACGTCGGATTAGCCTCTTACCAGCAGCATTGGAACATTTTTTCCACTTTTGGATTTTTGCCTGGTCCTTTTGCTAATTGAAATCGGCTACATGTACTATGTACAATCGCGACTGGTCATTACTATATTCAACTTTTGATTATAAGTTATGTGCCCTTCGGTAGCCCAGAAGATGTCAAATCTTTGGGCCAAGCCCATTTAACTCACCCAGCAAATGTCTTACTTCTAAGTCGAAGATAAACTTAATCTCTTTATCTACATGTAGAAAAACCACACCATTTTTATATAAAAACCACAAGGTACTTGATACAGTCTGCTGTAAAAAGTACAATTGAACACTGACCCACATCAATAAGGTGCCAAAAGATGCGCAATTGGGTCAGGCATCTCCAGGTGTTGAAAAATTGGAAATTTCCTTGGTTTCCATGGAGTAAGAGCCGTTGCTGGGCACGTGATTTTGACATAAATGTTCATTCAATTGTGGCTACAGCCAAACGTATTGGTCGGAGAGCAACGCGGTTTGCACCATTCGATTTCTCGTCACAAAATACGTCGGATTAGCCTCTTACCAGCAGCATTGGAACATTTTTTCCACTTTTGGATTTTTGCCTGGTCCTTTTGCTAATTGAAATCGGCTACATGTACTATGTACAATCGCGACTGGTCATTATTATATTCAACTTTTGATTATAAGTTATGTGCCCTTCGGTAGCCCAGAAGATGTCAAATCTTTGGGCCAAGCCCATTTAACTCACCCAGCAAATGTCTTACTTCTAAGTCGAAGATAAACTCAATGTCTTTATCTACATGTAGAAAAACCACACCATTTTTATATAAAAAACACAAGGTACTTGATACAGTCTGCTGTAAAAAGTACAATTGAACACTGACCCACATCAATAAGGTGCCAAAAGATGCGCAATTGGGTCAGGCATCTCCAGCTGTTGAAAAATTGCAAATTTCCTTGGTTTCCATGGAGTAAGAGCCGTTGCTGGGCACGTGATTTTGACATAAATGATGACTCAATTGTGGCTACAGCCAAAAGTATTGGTCGGAGAGCAACGCGGTTTGCACCATTCGATTTCTCGTCACAAAATACGTCGGATTAGCCTCTTACCAGCAGCATTGGAGCATTTTTTCCACTTTTGGATTTTTGCCTGGTCCTTTTGCTAATTGAAATCGGCTACATGTACTATGTACCATCGCGACTGGTCATTACTATATTCAACTTTTGATTATAAGTTATGTGCCCTTCTGTAGCCCAGAAGACGTCAAATCTTTGGGCCAAGCCCATTTAACTCACCCAGCAAATGTCTTACTTCTAAGTCGAAGATAAACTTAATCTCTTTATCTACATGTAGAAAAACCACACCATTTTTATATAAAAAACACAAGGTACTTGATACAGTCTGCTGTAAAAAGTACAATTGAACACTGACCCACATCAATAAGGTGCCAAAAGATGCGCAATTGGGTCAGGCATCTCCAGGTGTTGAAAAATTGCAAATTTCCTTGGTTTCCATGGAGTAAGAGCCGTTGCTGGGCACGTGATTTTGACATAATTGATGATTCAATTGTGGCTACAGCCAAAAGTATTGCTCGGAGAGCAACGCGGTTTGCACCATTCGATTTCTCGTCACAAAATACGTCGGATTAGCCTCTTACCAGCACGATTGGAGCATTTTTTTTACTTTTGGATTTTTGCCTGGTCCTTTTGCTAATTGAAATCGGCTACATGTACTATGTACAATCGCGACTGGTCATTACTATATTCAACTTTTGATTATAAGTTATGTGCCCTTCGGTAGCCCAGAAGATGTCAAATCTTTGGGCCAAGCCCATTTAACTCACCCAGCAAATGTCTTACTTCTAAGTCGAAGATAAACTTAATCTCTTTATCTACATGTAGAAAAACCACACCATTTTTATATAAAAACCACAAGGTACTTGATACAGTCTGCTGTAAAAAGTACAATTGAACACTGACCCACATCAATAAGGTGCCAAAAGATGCGCAATTGGGTCAGGCATCTCCAGGTGTTGAAAAATTGCAAATTTCCTTGGTTTCCATGGAGTAAGAGCCGTTGCTGGGCACGTGATTTTGACATAATTGATGATTCAATTGTGGCTACAGCCAAAAGTATTGGTCGGAGAGCAACGCGGTTTGCACCATTCGATTTCTCGTCACAAAATACGTCGGATTAGCCTCTTACCAGCAGCATTGGAACATTTTTTCCACTTTTGGATATTTGCCTGGTCCTTTTGCTAATTGAAATCGGCTACATGTACTATGTACAATCGCGACTGGTCATTACTATATTCATCTTTTGATTATAAGTTATGTGCCCTTCGGTAGCCCAGAAGATGTCAAATCTTTGGGCCAAGCCCATTTAACTCACCCAGCAAATGTCTTACTTCTAAGTATAAACTTAATCTCTTTATCTACATGTAGAAAAACCACACCATTTTTATATAAAAACCACAAGGTACTTGATACAGTCTGCTGTAAAAAGTACAATTGAACACTGACCCACATCAATAAGGTGCCAAAAGATGCGCAATTGGGTCAGGCACCTCCAGCTGTTGAAAAATTGCAAATTTCCTTGGTTTCCATGGAGTAAGAGCCGTTGCTGGGCACGTGATTTTGACATAAATGATGATTCAATTGTGGCTACAGCCAAAAGTATTGGTCGGAGAGCAACGCGGTTTGCACCATTCGATTTCTCGTCACAAAATACGTCGGATTAGCCTCTTACCAGCACGATTGGAGCATTTTTTTATAAATTAATAATTTTTATATAAAAACCACAAGGTACTTGATACAGTCTGCTGTAAAAAGTACAATTGAACACTGACCCACATCAATAAGGTGCCAAAAGATGCGCAATTGGGTCAGGCATCTCCAGGTGTTGAAAAATTCGAAATTTCCTTGGTTTCCATGGAGTAAGAGCCGTTGCTGGGCACGTGATTTTGACATAAATGATCATTCAATTGTGGCTACAGCCAAAAGTATTGGTCGGAGAGCAACGCGGTTTGCACCATTCGATTTCTCGTCACAAAATACGTCGGATTAGCCTCTTACCAGCAGCATTGGAACATTTTTTCCACTTTTGGATTTTTGCCTGGTCCTTTTGCTAATTGAAATCGGCTACATGTACTATGTACAATCGCGACTGGTCATTACTATATTCAACTTTTGATTATAAGTTATGTGCCCTTCGGTAGCCCAGAAGATGTCAAATCTTTGGGCCAAGCCCATTTAACTCACCCAGCAAATGTCTTACTTCTAAGTCGAAGATAAACTTAATCTCTTTATCTACATGTAGAAAAACCACACCATTTTTATATAAAAACCACAAGGTACTTGATACAGTCTGCTGTAAAAAGTACAATTGAACACTGACCCACATCAATAAGGTGCCAAAAGATGCGCAATTGGGTCAGGCATCTCCAGCTGTTGAAAAATTGCAAATTTCCTTGGTTTCCATGGAGTAAGAGCCGTTGCTGGGCACGTGATTTTGACATAAATGATGATTCAATTGTGGCTACAGCCAAAAGTATTGGTCGGAGAGCAACGCGGTTTGCACCATTCGATTTCTCGTCACAAAATACGTCGGATTAGCCTCTTACCAGCAGCATTGGAACATTTTTTCCACTTTTGGATTTTTGCCTGGTCCTTTTGCTAATTGAAATCGGCTACATGTACTATGTACAATCGCGACTGGTCATTACTATATTCAACTTTTGATTATAAGTTATGTGCCCTTCGGTAGCCCAGAAGATGTCAAATCTTTGGGCCAAGCCCATTTAACTCACCCAGCAAATGTCTTACTTCTAAGTCGAAGATAAACTCAATGTCTTTATCTACATGTAGAAAAACCACACCATTTTTATATAAAAAACACAAGGTACTTGATACAGTCTGCTGTAAAAAGTACAATTGAACACTGACCCACATCAATAAGGTGCCAAAAGATGCGCAATTGGGTCAGGCATCTCCAGGTGTTGAAAAATTGGAAATTTCCTTGGTTTCCATGGAGTAAGAGCCGTTGCTGGGCACGTGATTTTGACATAAATGATGATTCAATTGTGGCTACAGCCAAAAGTATTGGTCGGAGAGCAACGCGGTTTGCACCATTCGATTTCTCGTCACAAAATACGTCAGATTAGCCTCTTACCAGCAGCATTGGAACATTTTTTCCACTTTTGGATTTTTGCCTGGTCCTTTTGCTAATTGAAATCGGCTACATGTACTATGTACAATCGCGACTGGTCATTACTATATTCAACTTTTGATTATAAGTTATGTGCCCTTCGGTAGCCCAGAAGATGTCAAATCTTTGGGCCAAGCCCATTTAACTCACCCAGCAAATGTCTTACTTCTAAGTCGAAGATAAACTTAATCTCTTTATCTACATGTAGAAAAACCACACCATTTTTATATAAAAACCACAAGGTACTTGATACAGTCTGCTGTAAAAAATACAATTGAACACTGACCCACATCAATAAGGTGCCAAAAGATGCGCAGTTGGGTCAGGCATCTCCAGGTGTTGAAAAATTGTAAATTTCCTTGGTTTCCATGGAGTAAGAGCCGTTGCTGGGCACGTGATTTTGACATAAATGATGATTCAATTGTGGCTACAGCCAAAAGTATTGGTCGGAGAGCAACGCGGTTTGCACCATTCGATTTCTCGTCACAAAATACGTCGGATTAGCCTCTTACCAGCAGCATTGGAACATTTTTTCCACTTTTGGATTTTTGCCTGGTCCTTTTGCTAATTGAAATCGGCTACATGTACTATGTACAATCGCGACTGGTCATTACTATATTCAACTTTTGATCATAAGTTATGTGCCCTTCGGTAGCCCAGAAGATGTCAAATCTTTGGGCCAAGCCCATTTAACTCACCCAGCAAATGTCTTACTTCTAAGTCGAAGATAAACTTAATCTCTTTATCTACATGTAGAAAAACCACACCATTTTTATATAAAAACCACAAGGTACTTGATACAGTCTGCTGTAAAAAGTACAATTGAACACTGACCCACATCAATAAGGTGCCAAAAGATGCGCAATTGGGTCAGGCATCTCCAGCTGTTGAAAAATTGCAAATTTCCTTGGTTTCCATGGAGTAAGAGCCGTTGCTGGGCACGTGATTTTGACATAAATGATCATTCAATTGTGGCTACACCCAAAAGTATTGGTCGGAGAGCAACGCGGTTTGCACCATTCGATTTCTCGTCACAAAATACGTCGGATTAGCCTCTTACCAGCAGCATTGGAGCATTTTTTCCACTTTTGGATTTTTGCCTGGTCCTTTTGCTAATTGAAATCGGCTACATGTACTATGTACCATCGCGACTGGTCATTACTATATTCAACTTTTGATTATAAGTTATGTGCCCTTCGGTAGCCCAGAAGACGTCAAATCTTTGGGCCAAGCCCATTTAACTCACCCAGCAAATGTCTTACTTCTAAGTCGAAGATAAACTTAATCTCTTTATCTACATGTAGAAAAACCACACCATTTTTATATAAAAAACACAAGGTACTTGATACAGTCTGCTGTAAAAAGTACAACTGAACACTGACCCACATCAATAAGGTGCCAAAAGATGCGCAATTGGGTCAGGCATCTCCAGGTGTTGAAAAATTGCAAATTTCCTTGGTTTCCATGGAGTAAGAGCCGTTGCTGGGCACGTGATTTTGACATAATTGATGATTCAATTGTGGCTACAGCCAAAAGTATTGCTCGGAGAGCAACGCTGTTTGCACCATTCGATTTCTCGTCACAAAATACGTCGGATTAGCCTCTTACCAGCAGCATTGGAACATTTTTTCCACTTTTGGATATTTGTCTGGTCCTTTTGCTAATTGAAATCGGCTACATGTACTATGTACAATCGCGACTGGTCATTACTATATTCATCTTTTGATTATAAGTTATGTGCCCTTCGGTAGCCCAGAAGATGTCAAATCTTTGGGCCAAGCCCATTTAACTCACCCAGCAAATGTCTTACTTCTAAGTCGAAGATAAACTTAATCTCTTTATCTACATGTAGAAAAACCACACCATTTTTATATAATAACCACAAGGTAGTTGATACAGTCTGCTGTAAAAAGTACAATTGAACACTGACCCACATCAATAAGGTGCCAAAAGATGCGCAATTGGGTCAGGCATCTCCAGGTGTTGAAAAATTGCAAATTTCCTTGGTTTCCATGGAGTAAGAGCCGTTGCTGGGCACGTGATTTTGACATAATTGATGATTCAATTGTGGCTACAGCCAAAAGTATTGGTCGGAGAGCAACGCGGTTTGCACCATTCGATTTCTCGTCACAAAATACGTCGGATTAGCCTCTTACCAGCAGCATTGGAACATTTTTTCCACTTTTGGATATTTGCCTGGTCCTTTTGCTAATTGAAATCGGCTACATGTACTATGTACAATCGCGACTGGTCATTACTATATTCATCTTTTGATTATAAGTTATGTGCCCTTCGGTAGCCCAGAAGATGTCAAATCTTTGGGCCAAGCCCATTTAACTCACCCAGCAAATGTCTTACTTCTAAGTCGAAGATAAACTTAATCTCTTTATCTACATGTAGAAAAACCACACCATTTTTATATAAAAACCACAAGGTACTTGATACAGTCTGCTGTAAAAAGTACAATTGAACACTGACCCACATCAATAAGGTGCCAAAAGATGCGCAATTGGGTCAGGCACCTCCAGGTGTTGAAAAATTGCAAATTTCCTTGGTTTCCATGGAGTAAGAGCCGTTGCTGGGCACGTGATTTTGACATAAATGATGATTCAATTGTGGCTACAGCCAAAAGTATTGGTCGGAGAGCAACGCGGTTTGCACCATTCGATTTCTCGTCACAAAATACGTCGGATTAGCCCCTTACCAGCACGATTGGAGCATTTTTTTTACTTTTGGATTTTTGCCTGGTCCTTTTGCTAATTGAAATCGGCTACATGTACTATGTACCATCGCGACTGGTCATTACTATATTCAACTTTTGATTATAAGTTATGTGCCCTTCGGTAGCCCAGAAGATGTCAAATCTTTGGGCCAAGCCCATTTAACTCACCCAGCAAATGTCTTACTTCTAAGTCGAAGATAAACTTAATCTCTTTATCTACATGTAGAAAAACCACACCATTTTTATATAAAAACCACAAGGTACTTGATACAGTCTGCTGTAAAAAGTACAATTGAACACTGACCCACATCAATAAGGTGCCAAAAGATGCGCAATTGGGTCAGGCATCTCCAGGTGTTGAAAAATTCGAAATTTCCTTGGTTTCCATGGAGTAAGAGCCGTTGCTGGGCACGTGATTTTGACATAAATGATCATTCAATTGTGGCTACAGCCAAAAGTATTGGTCGGAGAGCAACGCGGTTTGCACCATTCGATTTCTCGTCACAAAATACGTCGGATTAGCCTCTTACCAGCAGCATTGGAACATTTTTTCCACTTTTGGATTTTTGCCTGGTCCTTTTGCTAATTGAAATCGGCTACATGTACTATGTACAATCGCGACTGGTCATTACTATATTCAACTTTTGATTATAAGTTATGTGCACTTCGGTAGCCCAGAAGACGTCAAATCTTTGGGCCAAGCCCATTTAACTCACCCAGCAAATGTCTTACTTCTAAGTCGAAGATAAACTTAATCTCTTTATCTACATGTAGAAAAACCACACCATTTTTATATAAAAACCACAAGGTACTTGATACAGTCTGCTGTAAAAAGTACAATTGAACACTGACCCACATCAATAAGGTGCCAAAAGATGCGCAATTGGGTCAGGCATCTCCAGCTGTTGAAAAATTGGAAATTTCCTTGGTTTCCATGGAGTAAGAGCCGTTGCTGGGCACGTGATTTTGACATAAATGATGATTCAATTGTGGCTACAGCCAAAAGTATTGGTCGGAGAGCAACGCAGTTTGCACCATTCGATTTCTCGTCACAAAATACGTCGGATTAGCCTCTTACCAGCAGCATTGGAACATTTTTTCCACTTTTGGATTTTTGCCTGGTCCTTTTGCTAATTGAAATCGGCTACATGTACTATGTACAATCGCGACTGGTCATTACTATATTCAACTTTTGATTATAAGTTATGTGCCCTTCGGTAGCCCAGAAGATGTCAAATCTTTGGGCCAAGCCCATTTAACTCACCCAGCAAATGTCTTACTTCTAAGTCGAAGATAAACTCAATGTCTTTATCTACATGTAGAAAAACCACACCATTTTTATATAAAAAACACAAGGTACTTGATACAGTCTGCTGTAAAAAGTACAATTGAACACTGACCCACATCAATAAGGTGCCAAAAGATGCGCAATTGGGTCAGGCATCTCCAGCTGTTGAAAAATTGCAAATTTCCTTGGTTTCCATGGAGTAAGAGCCGTTGCTGGGCACGTGATTTTGACATAAATGATGATTCAATTGTGGCTACAGCCAAAAGTATTGGTCGGAGAGCAACGCGGTTTGCACCATTCGATTTCTCGTCACAAAATACGTCGGATTAGCCTCTTACCAGCAGCATTGGAACATTTTTTCCACTTTTGGATTTTTGCCTGGTCCTTTTGCTAATTGAAATCGGCTACATGTACTATGTACAATCGCGACTGGTCATTACTATATTCAACTTTTGATCATAAGTTATGTGCCCTTCGGTAGCCCAGAAGATGTCAAATCTTTGGGCCAAGCCCATTTAACTCACCCAGCAAATGTCTTACTTCTAAGTCGAAGATAAACTTAATCTCTTTATCTACATGTAGAAAAACCACACCATTTTTATATAAAAACCACAAGGTACTTGATACAGTCTGCTGTAAAAAGTACAATTGAACACTGACCCACATCAATAAGGTGCCAAAAGATGCGCAATTGGGTCAGGCATCTCCAGCTGTTGAAAAATTGCAAATTTCCTTGGTTTCCATGGAGTAAGAGCCGTTGCTGGGCACGTGATTTTGACATAAATGATCATTCAATTGTGGCTACAGCCAAAAGTATTGGTCGGAGAGCAACGCGGTTTGCACCATTCGATTTCTCGTCACAAAATACGTCGGATTAGCCTCTTACCAGCAGCATTGGAACATTTTTTCCACTTTTGGATATTTGCCTGGTCCTTTTGCTAATTGAAATCGGCTACATGTACTATGTACAATCGCGACTGGTCATTACTATATTCAACTTTTGATTATAAGTTATGTGCCCTTCGGTAGCCCAGAAGATGTCAAATCTTTGGGCCAAGCCCATTTAACTCACCCAGCAAATGTCTTACTTCTAAGTCGAAGATAAACTCAATGTCTTTATCTACATGTAGAAAAACCACACCATTTTTATATAAAAAACACAAGGTACTTGATACAGTCTGCTGTAAAAAGTACAATTGAACACTGACCCACATCAATAAGGTGCCAAAAGATGCGCAATTGGGTCAGGCATCTCCAGCTGTTGAAAAATTGCAAATTTCCTTGGTTTCCATGGAGTAAGAGCCGTTGCTGGGCACGTGATTTTGACATAAATGATGATTCAATTGTGGCTACAGCCAAAAGTATTGGTCGGAGAGCAACGCGGTTTGCACCATTCGATTTCTCGTCACAAACTACGTCGGATTAGCCTCTTACCAGCAGCATTGGAACATTTTTTCCACTTTTGGATTTTTGCCTGGTCCTTTTGCTAATTGAAATCGGCTACATGTACTATGTACAATCGCGACTGGTCATTACTATATTCAACTTTTGATTATAAGTTATGTGCCCTTCGGTAGCCCAGAAGATGTCAAATCTTTGGGCCAAGCCCATTTAACTCACCCAGCAAATGTCTTACTTCTAAGTCGAAGATAAACTCAATGTCTTTATCTACATGTAGAAAAACCACACCATTTTTATATAAAAAACACAAGGTACTTGATACAGTCTGCTGTAAAAAGTACAATTGAACACTGACCCACATCAATAAGGTGCCAAAAGATGCGCAATTGGGTCAGGCATCTCCAGGTGTTGAAAAATTGCAAATTTCCTTGGTTTCCATGGAGTAAGAGCCGTTGCTGGGCACGTGATTTTGACATAAATGATGATTCAATTGTGGCTACAGCCAAAAGTATTGGTCGGAGAGCAACGCGGTTTGCACCATTCGATTTCTCGTCACAAAATACGTCAGATTAGCCTCTTACCAGCAGCATTGGAACATTTTTTCCACTTTTGGATTTTTGCCTGGTCCTTTTGCTAATTGAAATCGGCTACATGTACTATGTACAATCGCGACTGGTCATTACTATATTCAACTTTTGATTATCAGTTATGTGCCCTTCGGTAGCCCAGAAGATGTCAAATCTTTGGGCCAAGCCCATTTAACTCACCCAGCAAATGTCTTACTTCTAAGTCGAAGATAAACTTAATCTCTTTATCTACATGTAGAAAAACCACACCATTTTTATATAAAAACCACAAGGTACTTGATACAGTCTGCTGTAAAAAGTACAATTGAACACTGACCCACATCAATAAGGTGCCAAAAGATGCGCAATTGGGTCAGGCATCTCCAGGTGTTGAAAAATTGTAAATTTCCTTGGTTTCCATGGAGTAAGAGCCGTTGCTGGGCACGTGATTTTGACATAAATGATCATTCAATTGTGGCTACAGCCAAAAGTATTGGTCGGAGAGCAACGCGGTTTGCACCATTCGATTTCTCGTCACAAAATACGTCGGATTAGCCTCTTACCAGCAGCATTGGAACATTTTTTCCACTTTTGGATTTTTGCCTGGTCCTTTTGCTAATTGAAATCGGCTACATGTACTATGTACAATCGCGACTGGTCATTACTATATTCAACTTTTGATTATAAGTTATGTGCCCTTCGGTAGCCCAGAAGATGTCAAATCTTTGGGCCAAGCCCATTTAACTCACCCAGCAAATGTCTTACTTCTAAGTCGAAGATAAACTCAATGTCTTTATCTACATGTAGAAAAACCACACCATTTTTATATAAAAAACACAAGGTACTTGATACAGTCTGCTGTAAAAAGTACAATTGAACACTGACCCACATCAATAAGGTGCCAAAAGATGCGCAATTGGGTCAGGCATCTCCAGCTGTTGAAAAATTGCAAATTTCCTTGGTTTCCATGGAGTAAGAGCCGTTGCTGGGCACGTGATTTTGACATAAATGATGATTCAATTGTGGCTACAGCCAAAAGTATTGGTCGGAGAGCAACGCGGTTTGCACCATTCGATTTCTCGTCACAAAATACGTCGGATTAGCCTCTTACCAGCAGCATTGGAACATTTTTTCCACTTTTGGATTTTTGCCTGGTCCTTTTGCTAATTGAAATCGGCTACATGTACTATGTACAATCGCGACTGGTCATTACTATATTCAACTTTTGATCATAAGTTATGTGCCCTTCGGTAGCCCAGAAGATGTCAAATCTTTGGGCCAAGCCCATTTAACTCACCCAGCAAATGTCTTACTTCTAAGTCGAAGATAAACTTAATCTCTTTATCTACATGTAGAAAAACCACACCATTTTTATATAAAAAACACAAGGTACTTGATACAGTCTGCTGTAAAAAGTACAATTGAACACTGACCCACATCAATAAGGTGCCAAAAGATGCGCAATTGGGTCAGGCATCTCCAGCTGTTGAAAAATTGCAAATTTCCTTGGTTTCCATGGAGTAAGAGCCGTTGCTGGGCACGTGATTTTGACATAAATGATCATTCAATTGTGGCTACAGCCAAAAGTATTGGTCGGAGAGCAACGCGGTTTGCACCATTCGATTTCTCGTCACAAAATACGTCGGATTAGCCTCTTACCAGCAGCATTGGAACATTTTTTCCACTTTTGGATTTTTGCCTGGTCCTTTTGCTAATTGAAATCGGCTACATGTACTATGTACCATCGCGACTGGTCATTACTATATTCAACTTTTGATTATAAGTTATGTGCCATTCTGTAGCCCAGAAGACGTCAAATCTTTGGGCCAAGCCCATTTAACTCACCCAGCAAATGTCTTACTTCTAAGTCGAAGATAAACTTAATCTCTTTATCTACATGTAGAAAAACCACACCATTTTTATATAAAAAACACAAGGTACTTGATACAGTCTGCTGTAAAAAGTACAATTGAACACTGACCCACATCAATAAGGTGCCAAAAGATGCGCAATTGGGTCAGGCATCTCCAGGTGTTGAAAAATTGCAAATTTCCTTGGTTTCCATGGAGTAAGAGCCGTTGCTGGGCACGTGATTTTGACATAATTGATGATTCAATTGTGGCTACAGCCAAAAGTATTGCTCGGAGAGCAACGCTGTTTGCACCATTCGATTTCTCGTCACAAAATACGTCGGATTAGCCTCTTACCAGCAGCATTGGAACATTTTTTCCACTTTTGGATATTTGTCTGGTCCTTTTGCTAATTGAAATCGGCTACATGTACTATGTACAATCGCGACTGGTCATTACTATATTCATCTTTTGATTATAAGTTATGTGCCCTTCGGTAGCCCAGAAGATGTCAAATCTTTGGGCCAAGCCCATTTAACTCACCCAGCAAATGTCTTACTTCTAAGTCGAAGATAAACTTAATCTCTTTATCTACATGTAGAAAAACCACACCATTTTTATATAAAAACCACAAGGTACTTGATACAGTCTGCTGTAAAAAGTACAATTGAACACTGACCCACATCAATAAGGTGCCAAAAGATGCGCAATTGGGTCAGGCATCTCCAGGTGTTGAAAAATTGCAAATTTCCTTGGTTTCCATGGAGTAAGAGCCGTTGCTGGGCACGTGATTTTGACATAATTGATGATTCAATTGTGGCTACAGCCAAAAGTATTGGTCGGAGAGCAACGCGGTTTGCACCATTCGATTTCTCGTCACAAAATACGTCGGATTAGCCTCTTACCAGCAGCATTGGAACATTTTTTCCACTTTTGGATATTTGTCTGGTCCTTTTGCTAATTGAAATCGGCTACATGTACTATGTACAATCGCGACTGGTCATTACTATATTCATCTTTTGATTATAAGTTATGTGCCCTTCGGTAGCCCAGAAGATGTCAAATCTTTGGGCCAAGCCCATTTAACTCACCCAGCAAATGTCTTACTTCTAAGTCGAAGATAAACTTAATCTCTTTATCTACATGTAGAAAAACCACACCATTTTTATATAAAAAACACAAGGTACTTGATACAGTCTGCTGTAAAAAGTACAATTGAACACTGACCCACATCAATAAGGTGCCAAAAGATGCGCAATTGGGTCAGGCATCTCCAGCTGTTGAAAAATTGTAAATTTCCTTGGTTTCCATGGAGTAAGAGCCGTTGCTGGGCACGTGATTTTGACATAAATGATCATTCAATTGTGGCTACAGCCAAAAGTATTGGTCGGAGAGCAACGCGGTTTGCGCCATTCGATTTCTCGTCACAAAATACGTCGGATTAGCCTCTTACCAGCAGCATTG
>NW_027018523.1:0-18703 GCF_032854445.1 Liolophura sinensis
CCCTGTGGGGCCACCAGGTTTATTAGTTATTTTATTATTTTGAGATTGACTTTTGGACTTATTTTTGTCATTTTTAGGGCAATTGGGCTCAGCTGATTTACCAGGGTGTTCTATACTATTTACTGTTTTTATTTGTTCTTTTGAAGGAGTTTGAGTTGTGGAAGAACTAAATAAAGGTTGAGGCGGAAGTTGCACAGAAACATAACTAGGTTTGTCGTTTCCAATGGGTTAAGTCCAAGAGGTTTGAGTAGCAACAGTTGCTACTCGCTTGACCACATTGGCAAACGAAGTCGGTAGAGAATGTGAGGCTAATTTCCGGGCGTCCTGATAGGAGATATTGTTTTTAATTTTCAACTTGATAATTTGCTTTTCCTTAACGAAAAGCGGACAGTCCCTTGATGAGGCCACGTGATCACCACTGCAGTTGCAACACTTAACTGTGTTGCTGCAGTCGAAACCATCATGCCCTTCACTGCCGCATCTGAAGCAAATGAGTTTGTTCTTACATTGTTCCTTGCCGTGACCAAATCGTTGGCAATTAAAACAACGTGTAGGATTGGAGATATATAAATCCACATTAACCCTATACGGGCCAACGTAGGTTTGAGACGGGAGGGAGGTAGTGTTAAAGGTGAGCAAGTATGTATTAATTTTAAAGAGGTTACCAGATTTCTTCGCAACGAAGCGTTTCACTCTGGTAACACCCTGTGAATTTAGTTCTTGGCAGATTTCTTCCTCAGTCAGGTCAGCTATATCACCATCCCTGTCACGAATGATTCCCTGACAGCTGTTCAGGGAATGGTGAGGGATGTGAAAACAGATATGTCAGATATTTTATTTAATTTAAGTAAATTTTTTGACTGTTGTTGCTGGAAACATTCGATGAGAATGTCTCCGGATCTAAGTTTTTTAGAGTTCCAGGTGTGCCCTGGAGAGCCCTTTGCAAAAGAAACGGGTGGATTTTAGAAACCGGCTTTTGTTCACTCTTAGTTGAGAGAACAATGAAAGCCGGCCAATTGCTCTGCTCGTTATCCAGTGAGTCAGACAACTTCCTCTTTTTATCAGCACTTAAAGACAAAGTCGGCTGAGAGCAAGATGTATTAGATATATATTCGGAATATTTGAAGTAAGTTTTAGGGTAGACATGACATATAAATATGAATTTCACCCCATATGTTCCCCACCCACCACGGAGTGCCAACAAGGGCGATGCCTGAACCTGGGAATACCCAGCAGGAAAGACACCAAGGATTCCATATGAAGTATACTCGAACAGATTGATTGATACCAAAGGTTAAATTTAATCTGCTCGATTGACCCATGAGCCACCGCCTCAAAACGTAGTCCCGCAAACGATATTTCAGAAAAAAGATTTGTTCGCTAAATGATGTGCTGTTATTGAAGCAATTGGAACCACGCAGAGGCAAGACGTGACCAAGCCGATTGATCGGACCGTGCCCATCCGACCTCCCGTCTCTCTCCAAGTAAGGGCCAAAGTGACGTGTTGGACGTGAGGATCTCGCAAGATCAACACGCCCCTCAGCCACCAGGGTCCCGTCCTCGTAGATTACGGGTCGCAACCCACGGCAAACAGGTCGCTCCCCAGTTGCCTCTTACATAACCGGGAAGATGTGAGCCTATTGTATTCACCGGGCTCACGCAGGAGAGCTCTAGGTTAGTCGACTTTTACGACAAGCTTGCCTAGAGGGCTGAAGTGCTATTCTTATCACCCCGGAGACCCCCGCTGGGGGCCATGGGTAGAACTCCTCCGGATAGCCTTGTTGAGCAAGATGGAATGCAAGCAAACCTCTAAAGGCATGAATTAATTATTGAACTGCATGCCAATGCGATGAAATATGTGTATGCATAAAGCGACTAGTCCTGATCATTATTTAAATTCTTACAATATTTATACAAAGGAGGATTTGTACATATACACCAGAGATAGACATATAGAGACATACTATTGATTAATTGTTTTCATTGGGTCGATTAAGCTTCAACGCCATACTTAACCTTATTTCAGTCATATGACGCTAGTGTATTACGAAATGAGGTAACCGGTATGCGGAAGCCTTAGAGGGCCTACTGATTGATTGGTGTTTACTGCACTTAGCCACTCCTATTTCAGCCATGTGACGGCAACAGATAGACAGGTGTAAGAGGGACGGACAGAGACAGAGAGTAATGTTGGCGTTTTTTCATGTTGTAGAAGAGAAAGTGGACAAATGAGACGACTTCAAAACAGAGCAAAATGCTACAGGGACACTAAAAGGCTGACTGAGGCATTGGATGATGAGAAGGAAAAGGCAAAACGATACAAGAAGCGTTATAGTCGACTGATGAGATACAAGCCCTCAGAAAGCCACAGGACCCAAAACAGAAATCTGTTAAAACATTTTTATGTGAACAGAAAACAAAGGAAAATTCTAAACTTTCATTTTGCTCTTGTTGCCGAATTAAAGGCTAAATACCATGACACAATACAGGAGAAAAGGAAACAAATAATGGCACGTTGATTGACGGGGGAAATTGTTAAACGCTAACGAAAGCAGAGTTATGCATGTGATACTTCTGGCTTTTGTTTGCAAGCTGCAAAAATTATTCCGCGCCTTCTATATCAGGGATGATGTCTCTCGCATAACAGCTGGCAAAAATGAAACGATAACGTGTAAAAAGTAAAAAATGTAAAAAAGATTTCCATGCGACTCTATGAAGGTACTGCACATGAAGTTTCTATCGGAGTACCCATCTGTAAGGATCTCCTATACCCTGTTTTGTCGTTTATGACCTTTGGACATCAAATGCAGCAGACATGGCGGACAGTTTGTCATGCAACAGCAAATCGATAGCCGGCATGCACGGCATGTGTCACGCATGCGCACACAGAAACTACCCTTTTCCAGGTGACTATGATGAGGTCCATGAAGTTCAATACCGGCAGTAGGTGTCTGACAAAAGTGAGATAGTTACAAAGCCGGGTTATATTAAAAATGATTTTCCAAATACCGCTGCGAAAGTTTCAGCGTTATCGCTTTAACATCAGGCACCAGTTGTCCGCACTGAAATCACTGAAAGAAAAGTTAATGTCGAATGAAGCTATAATTCAACTTGACTTTGTCGAAAACTATCTATGCAGGTGCTCTTCTGAAATCCAAGCAGTGCATTTTGGGGGCTTTCTTCAGGTAACCTTACATGATGTCGTCAAGGTGGGAAATGTCGCGGATCCAGTTCTTGTGTGCACTATATCGCCATCAACACAGCATGACCCACCTGCGGTTTGGCAGTACCTTAACCCTTTATGTGGCAATAGTAGAGTGAAAACAAGAAAAAAAGTTTCCACCAAGAAGTAAACTTTATTTGTGGCAAAGAACACCTTGCAGGGCTTTTTTCACAATTTATTTTGTTAGGTTTATTTTTCCAGATTGTAACCATATGGCAACATTGCCCAGAACAGTCTTTGTCCCGACGAGTCTTTGTTTATGTACAGTTCATGGATTTGGCTCGAAGTATGGTGTCTTTGTTTGTCATATAACACCGTGCTATTTAGAGTTTGACTGGCACATTTAATTCTTCTCTGTGGAGGTTTTCACATGGAAATCCAGGAAGCAATTTCTTTCCTGAGTCCAGCAAAGCAACACGTCACACTTGCTGCATTTCATGCGCGACCAACTGCTGCGGCAATTTCTGCATCGACCCTTGTCAGTGTGCATTGGCCAGTGGGCGACCGCATCATAGCGGACATCCTCCTGTGGTCTGAATGCCACAGGTCGTCTGATTTTATCCGGTGGTGGGAGGTCATCACCAGATGGACGTCCTCGCTTTTTCGCCTGGTTTTGAAGCACAAGGCTAGAACTGATTTCCAGCCTGAACTGTTTCAGCCGTTTGTTGTATTCCACGCCAAGAATGTTTGCATCGCGTCTTGCTAGCAGCCAAGCATTGCAAATGCAGAGGTCAATGATGTATGCAAATATTCTCAGGTAGTACCTCTTTGCCCGTAAGGGTGTTCGGTACAGTGAAATAAGCATATCTGCAAGGTCTACTCCGCCCATGTGCTTGTTGTAGTGTTTCACCACTGCAGGGGCTGGGACATCGATTTTGGCATTTTCTTTCCTGTCGTATCTTTGGACTTTATCAATAGGTTCAACACCCATGAAAGAACTTGCCAAGGTAACCACTTTGTTGTCAGCCCACCTCACAACTGTGACCCCAGCATTCTTGTCTGTCTTGTAGTCAAAAGAACCCCGTCCTTCTTTCTTTAGCTGCTGCTCGGTTTTGAGAGAGCAATTTCTAAGCCTATCTTTTCTTATTGTCCCAAGCGTTTCAAAATTCTTGGAACTGAGGTACAGAATTAGTGGAATTGAGCAGAAGAAGTTGTCGACGAATATTTCCGGCTTCAGTCCGTCGGGCATGTCGGGTATTGTCCTGCACAGGACTGTCACAAACTTTCCCGACGTTCCTAGTTTGTCTTCCTCCGCATCAAATTCGACCCCATGGAATGTGGAGAACCCTGCATACAGAAGGTAATCGTACACAATGCCAGAAACGCCAGCTCTAATGAAAAATTTGAAGTCCCACTTCTTTGGTTTGCTTTTGATATACTGGCGCAAATTTCCAGCCCGTTTACCCTTATACGGAATCATTGCTTCGTCCACAGAATAGTCAGCTTCAGGCTCAGTTTTCAACAAATTGGAAAGGACCACTTCAAGCAAAGGCCTTACCTTTGCAAAACGATCAGTTGGGTTGGGATTCGAATTGTCACAAAAGTGAATCAAGCGGCGAAGTTTTTCAAAGCGCTTGACTGACATCCTGTCCGCCACAGTCTCTATGCGACAGTTCTGGTTCCAGTAATCACGGTAAGCCGGGAGGTTTATCACACCCATCAAGATCAACATTGACAAGAATGTTTTGATTTCCTCACAATCAGTTTTCACTGATTTCCCTGTAGTTTGGACCGAATACAGATTTGTTTGTTGAACAATCATATCAATGACATCATCAGTGAAAAGTCTTCTGAAATAAACAATGGGGTAGGCAACACCAGCAGGAGAAGTGTATTCAATCTCTGGCCTGTTTCTGTTGGGTGGAGGAAGGTGAACAGATTCCCACTTATACTCATTAGTCGTTTTCTTCATCCCTTTCTTTCCAGATTTGTTAGAAGGAGCGGGCTGCTTGGAAGAACTAGGTTGTGGTTCTGAATCGCTGCTGTCGTCACCAGAGTGGAGGTACTCAAAAATGTATGATCAACCCAAGAATGGAACATAATCAGTCTTTTTGTGCCATTATCTTAAGCCATGATATTCACGAGTAATGGCATTTGTTTTTTTCTTCGATGTTTTGACATGAACCGAAGACATAGACTAAACACTTTCTGGATAAATTATTTCAGGGAGGAGGACCTGCATAGTAAAAGTTCCCCTAAGGTATGAAGAACTCTGATAAAGAAGAAAATTTGAGAACTACAGCAAAATATTGCGTATGTTAGGTTTGACGGACAATCTTTAGGTTTCTGGTAAATAAACAATTCTCGGCCACCAGTGATACACTGATGAAAAGTTATGTTTGTCATCATGAGAAGAACATTTATGGTACCCCATAAATTCAGCACTGAAGACACTGAATACACATTTATTGATATATTTCATTACCGTGTTAAGGTCAAACTTCAGAATATTTCGCTCATGATTATGACCAATACCATCCCACATAAGAGAAATACTGAATTAAGAAACAAAACTAAGCAAAGCAATTACGTTGAAACAAGACAAGTAGTTTGTTTTAGCAGACCCTGTTTTGCTGAGCATGTTTCTCCTCTGTCTGATATTTTACGACTGAAGTTGTAGAATATCGTTCAGCGCAACCCTGAATACTTCCTTTGAAAGTGTCTGATCTCACCCAGATAAAGTCTGTTTACAAATAATCACACAAACCACAAAATGGGAAATCCGCAAGCTGGCAATAATGTCCATGCAATTTTTCGTTTGTAACTTCACAAAGAAAGAAATAATGCTCGTGTAATTCTCCAATGTTCATAACTGAATGAAAAAGTCTGAAATAATTTGTCCAGCCCTGTTAACCGTCTTCTTCAAAGGGTCAAAAGCTGCATAGCGATCAAGGCAATTGGCTTTTGAAGTCCACCTCAAGCAATTGTCAGAAATCTGCAAAGAAAGTAATATAAATTTCAGTCAAAATGACCTATTATGTAACCGTTGTTATGTGACTAGGTTGCTTAATGTATTTCTTTAAATGCCCCAGACTGATTGGTTGGTTGCTTGGTGTTTAGTGTCGTACTTGAGAATATTTCACTCATATGACAACAGAGTTGCCCGGGAGATCATTTCATCTTATGAGTGAAAAAAGAAAGCCCAAAACTGATTACTGATTAATTTATGCACATTGACAATATTTCAGCCATACTGTGACAAGATTAACCCAAGACATCTGTTAATCTAGTACTACATCTGTGATTACTTCACTGGGAAAATTTGTGTCGAGCAGCCTTTGTTATTTCAAGATCAATGTCTAGCTGCATTCATATATACTCACCAGAAAACACATAAAAGAATCTGCTTCCAACCACTTGCAGATCAGGGGGAGACAAAATGGCAGCTACATCATCTGCCAGAATGGTGTGTCTGTTTTCTTGCATTGTCCACTGTCCAGGTTTTATTTGATGAAAGTAATTCACCCATGGCCAACTGTCCACCTGTGAATTTTATACACCAAGTACAGTGTATTAAGATATACTCAAGCACAAGTTTTCCAAGAAAAAAATATGAAAAAAAAACTCACACAACTGCGGCCTCCTTAGAGCAGTCTTGAAATAGTTAAGGGTTCTATTGACATTGTCTGGTTTTTTTATTCCTTAGTCCGAACAGGAGTGAAACATTCAAGTTCAGCCTTACAAAACTGAAACAAATGAAATTCCCGCCCTCTGCAACACTTCGATCAGACTGTTTAGGTCTTGTAAACAACACACAAAACATTGTTAGAATTTGACGGTATCTTTCTAACAGCAGCAGTTTGGCATCCAATTTTTACAATAAAACACTGAATAATTACATTCAGCAGTAACAGGAATGAACATGAAACAAAACCCAACCAACTGAAATAAGTGATAATCCTGAAAAATAGCAATCCTGAAAAATCATCAACATTAGAACAACAGTAAACAGTAAAACTCTCAAAAACTTCAAATAATAACTGTTGTATTTTAACTTACAACTACTGGGTAGGTTTCCATCCCATGGTGCACTTTAAGGTAAGAGCCTTCGGAATAGCTGAAGAAATAAAATTTATTTAAACATTTTCCTCCCCAAGCATTGAAAACTACAAGCACTAATTTGAAACGAGTATATAAATTACAGTTTTTGCCCAGAAGAGTGGAGATTTATCTTTTGATAAATTACCAACCTTGTCTGTCTTATTTCCGAAAATGACTGATCTGGGGAATGTGGAATTTCCTCCAACATGTCCAAGCATATGCTGCTATCAAAACTAGAGTCTGTTAAAAAAGGAAAACATTTCATGAGCATTTCTTGCGACCTATGTCATATTGAGTGGTCGTATTGATACAACATTGGTTTTGCTGTCAATTTGATTGATTGCTTTTCCAGGTCACCAAAGGTTTGGTTTGGTTTGATATGGTTTCAAACAGTTTGAGTATACATGTATTTCATACACAGCTCGTCGGCTGTGCAAAGATACTTCTGAGAGGGAACACCGTGACACTAGCCATTTGACCTTCCTAATAAAGGCCCTGAATACAAATCCAAGTCATACAGCAAGGGTTGAAATAGTAACTTCACAGATCAGAGTCTACAGTGGTTTTATTCACTGTAGGTCATGAATGTCGCTAGTGTGATCTGGACAGGTATCAAGAGCTATCCTTAACATCCAATGTTAAGAAAAACTAATTATGCTTACAATAAAGGAAAAATACCACACCTTGAAGTTTGCTCCAGATCTCTTCGATGTTCTCATCTACAGCCACAGGTAAGTCTTGATTTTCATTTTCAGGAGGAAATGCTGGTTCAGAACTATCAGATTCAGGTGAGAGTTGTTTCACAACCATATCAAGAGCACGTCTCTGCCAGGGTATAACATACTTGGTGTTGGAACAAAACATATCTTTGTCAATACAGCCTGTACAAAAGCAGCTCAACAGACTGGTGTCAAGAATGCCTGGCTTCACACAACGGACTGCGTGGAGCAGCCTGGTTCCACTTGATGATTTACCTTCTTGTTCTGGTCGACATCTATTAACATCATCTTCCTTAACAAAAAAGAAAGATCGCATCTGCTTCTCACAATTATTCTGCTGCATGTTTTCGTTGCAAAAGACGTACATATCTTCGGCAGAATTGACTGTTGCTCTCCTTGATACAACAGCCCGGCGCACAGTTGACTTCACACAACCTGACACCCCATCGCTTGGGCCTTTACCATGTCTTGAACCAAAGAAATGGCGCTCTATTTCAATGCCATAGTATGTTTTGGAAAAGCTGATGTCAGAAAAGGGAGTCTTTGACTTGTACTGGGCACTGCACCCGTCTGTGAACTGGATAATCCGACTCAATGTTAGCCCTCTTTTTTCCTTCAAATACTGGATAGCCTTCGATTCAAAATGGTTGACCAAGTGATTGTCATGTTTTAAGTCATTTGATATGAAGACTAACGCCTCTTGAACAATATGAGATTTCTCTTCATGCTGGCAGTGATAAAAGCATACAATTGGGTGCACTGTGGCCTGATTTTTAGCCCAATGGGCAGCTTGAATTTCATCTTGGGAAATACATCCAAAGTTTTCAGCAAAGTTCATGACAAATAGACACCATCCTGAAGGAAGCTTAGTTTTAATATGTGAAAACATATCGGCCAGCCAATTGGCAGTAAAAACATGTTTTGCTAATGGCCCACATTCTTCTGTAAGTTCTCTCATTAATTGTGAAAACTTGTCTCTCCTCGTAACCTGAACTTTTTTAGATTTTTGCTTTCCCTCATGGGAATAGGTTTGTGTTTCCCATGCCTGCCACGAGATCATTTTTTCACCATGCAATCTGCTGAAGCCTGAAAAATGTTCAGCAAGTAGCCCTTCTCCACACTTCTGACAACTCCGCTCGATACACTTCGGCTCATGAAACTTTTGTTCACCCTTAGGACACATTGTGAGATCAAGTAAGTGATATTTATCCTTCATTATCAGACTTTTCTGGTTACCAGTACACAAAGATAATGCCCTATGTAGCGCTTTCAACTTCAACATAATACTGGTACAGTATTCGCAAAGACACTGACGCAGTGTTGTAGATCTTTGTAGGAGAACATGAGACGGTCTCAGTTTCTGGAAAACTGTCAATAAAACAACATTATGTTCAGGATTTTCGGCCCTCCACATGTCAAAAGCTCTCTGTATTGAGACTTCCATAATGAACCTCTGCTGTTGGGCTTTAGATGTTCTCATGCAGGGTAACTCACGAGCAATTTTAGGACTTTGATAGAAAGACTGGATGTTTTGTATGACATCTAAACACGTTGCATCTTTTCTAGTTCTCCGCCTGATTTCCACTGAGCCTGTTTGTTCAACTTCCCTGGAAAGCTTTGTGATGTAGCCCTGTCTAACATTCAGCTCTCTAGATAGCCTGTATTTCTTGGCAAAAAGACAGCTACTCATTAACAGTCTTCTTTTCTTCAAGGAATCCTTATCAGCTTTGAATTTCAGTTCACTGACAGCTGTCTTTATTTTATTGGAAAGTTCAGTTTGGAAAGCTATTCTTTTCCTACAAGTTTCGATTGCCCTGGCACGTAGTGCTGCCACCTTCTTCGGAGTTGTCTGCTTTCCGTCATTCAACTCAGCAATAAGATGTGCAAATTTTTCAGCATCTTTCGGAATTTTCCCCCTCAAACGCGAAACTGCCATCTTTCGAACAGAATCTGTTTTATAGCCAGTGCTTGTACTTATGACATTATTGTTATTGGTAGTTTTCCTTTTTGTTCCAGTTTTTTGTCTTAAGCTTTCTCTTTGCCCCCTTCTTCTCTGTGCCTCTTTTTCACGAACCCTTCTTTTCTGCTGCGAGCTCATTCTGTTTCTTGACTCCCTCTTTTTCAGTCTGTTGTATTCCCGTTTTTTGTCAGCTTCATGTCTTGTGAGAACTTTTTTTGGCTTACATCTATTCTCTTTTAATCCTTGAGAAACATCTTTGCGTTTTGCAGCAAATCTCCGCTGTCTTATGCGAGCTTGTTCTCTTTGTATAAGTTTCTGTTCTTCTGTTCGATTTTGACGCATTTGACGTGCTCTTGCCGCCTCCAAAATTTTGTAAGTTTTCCACTTTTCAGGATCCGTTTTAATACGCTCCCTGTAGGCTGCAGAGTGGCGCGCTCCTGAGGACTGAAAAGGCCCTGATGATTCACTAACTTCAGGTGCTGTTGGGTTCTTATTTCGTACGTCAGAACGAAGTTTCACTTTCAAGGACATCTTGTACTGCAAAATAAAATCATTTGGGCATATTAAAACTGGTTTGTTTTCATTCCATTCTAAGTTACATTTAACTCACTGGTTAAGTGAAAGATATTTAATTGGAAACAGCAGGTCAGATGGTGTTGCAGAAGATAATGAGCGTTGCAGAAGATAATGAGCGTTGCAGAAGATAAAATAAGGTTTTGTCGCATTTTTGGGGTTTTACAGTACAAAATGACCAAATATGCCTGGGCCAGTGTTAAATTGCTGGCCTGTGCAAGCCAAATGCTCAAATGGACGAAAAATAGCTTGGTCAGACATTTCTTAGTTTGACTTATGCGAACAATGTGTCAAAGCCTAACGTCCGCAAGAGACCACCACGAAAACACAACCTATGACTTAAAACTAAGCATAATGCTTCAGCAAACGTAACAGCTAAGTAGGGCAAACATCAACAAACAAACTGAGTTACATTAATGTCTCACACACACAACTATTCCATTTATTTTCAAACAGGTCAGTTAACTGCTAACGTGCGTTAGATTCGCGCGGTCAAATCTTAACGCACGTCAATCACGGTTTGTCAAGCCTGGCCAGTTTCACCATCACTACACGTGACAACCGCTCGTTTTAGCCAAACGCCCGTTGGTAAGTCCAGCCTTACATCGCTTACATTTAATGTGCATAGATATTTTAGCCGTCCCCTCAATGATTTCATACGTATTCGACCAAAACCACTTACGTACGTTATTCCTTACGTGCGTTATTTTCTTTGACTTACCGTTATCGATGTTGCTGTGCCGCCACTGAGGATTTCGTCTCAAAAGCTGATGACGTTGTGCACATGTTCAGATGATGTCAGCTTACCGGATGTCACACATATCTGGGGCTGCCGCTATTTGCGGGCCGTGTGCACTCGAATTGCGAACGTTATGTTTTGACAAACAACATACCCATTATTTTCAGCACGCCAGGAATTTATTATTCTTACAGAAACATCGGTTAAATTATTACTCCACAACACAAAGTGACCGTATCTAACAGATTTTATTCACGAATACTTCCATGACATGCTATAAAGCTATCGTGTTTCATCACATTTGGCTTGACATTTTGATAAACAGGCTAACGTACGCCAGGGTTAAGTTCAAATTAAAAATTATTAATCAAACTAAAATAATTTTAAAACTGTTTTACTGCAGATTCACTCTAAATTAACTTCGTAATCTATCAGACCAATTACGTTTTTCTAAACCCGGGAAAAATTCTCTGTCATAGTCAGGTAAAATAACCGGCTCTTCTATGTTACAAATTAAGGCCTCTCTGACGATCTAATTCGGTTTTGTTTCCCCACTTTTTTGTTAATTTCTATTTAAATCTTACTGAGATTATGCATACTATCTCACCATCAAACTAAAAAAGCTATGCAAACAGAAATCCTGCATGTGGTAAATTATTGATTAATAAAAAAAGCTGTGTAAAGCCTGAATGTTGTGTCCCAACACCATATCTAATTGTGGCTCTTATCTAAATAAGGATAACTTACAATATCTTTGTACAAATATGGACCCAAATAAGATGTACCATCACGACTATCTGTTTTCTCTTCTAAATCCAATGAAGGCGGATAGATTTCCTTCACCGCTTCAGCAATATGGGGGTTATTTAACGCCAGTAGATCATCAGTATATCGCTTTGTTAATGAAAAGGATCGAGGTTGAAAGATATTACTTTTAAGTAATTTCTGCATATAGTCGTATTCATATGAAAACAGGGATAGGTCTGCCAAAAGAGGCGTACAATTGGTACCCATTGGAATACCTATACACTGTTGGTAAATGGTATCCCCGAATTTCACATAGATGTTATTACTGAGAAATTCAAGTAACTCAATAAATAACGTAACATCCCATGAGTGGTAACCTTTATAAAGAGTAGAACTAAAGAAAGCCTTATTGCTTCTGACGTTAATGTAAAGGTGACCTGTTTTAGTAAATACCGAGAAAATTAACGACGATATTCTTTCAATAAGATCTTTGTGAGGAATCGTAGTATAGACAGTAGAGAAATCCCATGTGGATACGTCTTTGTACGATATATGCATATGAGCATCAAGTTTTTCTGTAAGGTGTGTGGAGTTGTTAAGAATCTACATGCAGTTGACACCTGAATTTTTTGTTATGGCACAACTATACTTATTCCAAAATGACTTTAGTTCTTGTAACGCTCTCGTAAGTAGGGTTGACAAGAGTTTGGTGGTACAGCTTCTTGAACCCGCAATAAATCGAGCCTTGTATGAGGATTTATGCATTTTAGGAATCCAGTAAAGTTGTGGTATTTCTGTATGACGGGTAAGTATATTTATGCGCCTTTCTTTAAGAAAGGTTTTGTGTTTGTTAAATAGTTCCTCCAGAGTAGGGGAGACTGGGGTAAACTGGGACAGTTTGCACAGTTTGTCGCAGTGGAGAAAAAATATTCCTGATCAGAGGAGAAACCAGATGCCACAAGCACAATGGTCACTTGTGTAATTATTGTACCCCCAAAAATTTCGTCCAGCTACTATTCTATAGAGTAGGGAGACCTGTTTGTGTCTTACAAATAATGTCCCACTTTACCCCAAGGTCGGGGAAAAGTGGGACACCCGATGGGGTCAACTGGGACATTATGAAATAAGCAGTAGGTAGCTCTCTTAAGTTCCTAACTGGTTATTATATCATTCTGATATAATGACAGTATGGATTCCAAAATTGTTTTAGCTCATTTTGTGTACATCGGACGGTCTAATTCGGTTTTAAAACACTTATAAACTACAACTTGTCCTCAGCATCAACAATATCAAGGGATCATGTCATATTAAAAGTGTTATGTGTGGTATAACACACGTGAGTAAATCTTCACACTAAAGCATGATGTTCACCGGTAAGGATTAAGGTAACATCGTTTTATTGAATACAAAACAACTTATGCAGAGAACAAGGCTTGAAAGTTTTCCATTGAAACAATAATAGGCCTACTTTACGGCCAAATTATGTGGGAATATGGAACAGCCCATCAAACAATCACAAAATATTGCTGTTAAAAGTACCAAAATGACAAATGCAGCCATTACACGTAAGTTACAAGTGTATCATGATCACTAAGATTGGAAGAGAAAACATCTAGCATAGCCGATAATACTGGCCAAAATCGACTCCACTGAATATTAACTGGTTAGAGGTACGTTTGGTATCCCCAACAAATCTTGGCTTTGGTAGTATTTGATCAATATCAGGAAGGTCTATATCTGCAATATCAGCCTTGTCTGGAAAATAGAATACATAGTGTTCAGCTTTAGAAGGCTGTCTATACAAGAATTTAATCTGTAGTATATCCCACTCATCTGATACTTCTAATATCTGAGCTACATAATGCCTTGCAACTGTTTTGGAAGCACATCTAACAATCACATATTTTCCAACTGACAAGTCTGTCTTATTAATATTTTGATCTTCCTCTCTGTCAGAATCTGAAACTAAATTATCGGTGTCTTCACTGTCGCTTTGGGAAGTTTCACTGTCATCTGAAATTTTCTTCTTCTGACTAGCAGTTTGCGAAGGCATGCTAAGCTTTCGACTGGCATTTTTCTTCCCTTTTCCAAGTTTCTCTAGAGCTATTGCCTGTTTCTCCGGGGTATCCGTCAATATTGCAGATTTGCGTTTTTTCCGTCCGCCAGATGTTCTCTTTCGAGGCCCTGCTTTTGGGAAAGGGCGAATCTGTTCTGGAGAAAAGTGCACTTCTTTTGACACCACTTCACGTGCTTGCAGCTCGCCACTGGAAGAGGGCTGAGCAGTCTGGGAGATGTCTGTGTCCATTTGAGTGCCTTGTCCATCTGTAGAGTGAGGGGTATCCATGTCTGTATTTTGTGCTTCTGTTATCGGCCGGTCTGTTACGAATGAAGAAAGAAATTCATCCTCCCCAAACACATTACGATTAAACGGATATATCCCTGAAACTCGAAAACCAGCCGTGATGTTAGAAGGGCACATTGCTCGTGGGTAAACCTCACACAGAACACCGGACACATCGAATATGGTCATCGGAGTTCCCGGATGATTTACTTGCCAGCTGTTGCACGCATCATTGTAATACCGTTTTAAAGGCCCAAATACCGACCTGTCCAGGGGTTGAAGTTTGAGACTGCAGTGGGGTGGAATGGTTAGGAAGGTGATACCATTTTCCTTTGCTTTGTCAAGGGAATCGATGGAGATATGGCTCTCGTGGTTGTCCATGATTAATAACACTGGGTTGGCAAGAGAACAGTGACTATGCTTAATGAAGTGATCCATCCATATCAAAAAACTGGAAGCGGTCATCCATCCACTTTGCTGTGCCACACCTACTGTGCCAGGTGGAGAGCTTCTGATCATGAGATCCTTAAAATGTACTCTAGGAAAAACTAGAAATGGTGGGATGGAATTGCCTTGAGCGTTTACGGCTGTCAACATCGTGACTAATGTGCCTCTTTCTGCCGATGTAACCTGTCCAATTTGTTTTGCTTTCTTGTCACCAATGATCTTTGGCGGAACATGGACAGTTGTCAGCCCTGTCTCGTCGCAATTATAAATGTTACCTGGTTGAAAGATATTGCGTCTCAGTACTTCCTGAAGATTGTCAAAGAAGAGGCTTACATTCTCTTTGTTAAAGCTTGTAGCTCTGCTTAATGATGTAGCTTGTGGTTTTCTTACAGAAAGACGTGGATGCCTCGACATGAATCCGTAAAGCCAGTCATCTCCTGAAAAAAACAAAAACAAACAAATTCTTTGCTGACTTTTTACACATCAGTAGTTCCTTATTAGATGACATACAAATACGTTTTCCATTCTAGCTGTTTGTGGGATGTACATGTAGCTCAGTGACTTCAAGTGGCTAACGAGACGATTCAAGTCTAGTCTGCATTAATTGGTATTTCATAAGTGGGAAGTTGTATGTAACTCGCCAAAGGTTGGTGGTTTACTGCAACTAAATGCACACAAGTTTCCTCCACCCATGAAACTGACAAGCCATCATATGAGTGAAATAATTCTGTGATGGCTATAATCCCAACCAGCTGACCAACTAAATTCTGGTGTCCATTTTCTTGGCATAACCTTCTTAAAAGCTTACCTGCAAGCTTATTTTCTTGCCATGAAGGTGGGATATTTTTCTTATTTTTAACAGCAAACTGAAAGGCCAACTCCTTTGTTTGATGGGTTGTTAAACCGTGGCATTGTTTACTCGCAAGCAGCAGGTAATCCTCGAGTTCATTTTCTTCTGTAGTCTTGAAAATTTGCCGATGTGTCCAATTCGGTTCCAAACGAATGCTATCAATTCCCATAGCTTTGGCCTTTGCAGCATACCGTTGCAGTGTGGACTTTGGAATACCAAGTTCCTTTGCTGTCTCTCGTATTGACTGTCCACGTTCTGTTATACACTTAAGTGCCTTTTCCATTTCGGTTTTCGGGGTTTCCCCATATCCTGGATGTTTTCTCTCACGGCGGCGTACGATTTCAACTGAAAAGGTTGAATATTTTCACATTTATAAGAAAGTGGTATTAAACAAAAATATAACATTTTGTTTGTGTTTACTTAACTTCTGGTTAACTACATCCACATGAGACAAAACGTGAGGACTGATTGAATAAATTACGAAGGAATATGTGATACTCAAATGATATAAATACAAGGTAGGAAATTAAATGTAATGGGGTAAAGTGGGACAGTGTCCCAGTTTACCCCAAAGCCTGTGTCCCACTTTACCCCAATATGACCATTTGCTCTAAATTGCCGCCTTCACCGATCATGTCAGCCTTACAGGTCAGATTCATAGTGTGAAAATCCAGTTCAATCCTTTATGTTTTCAAGCCATCCAGAGTTAAATCTTATATCCTAAGCACAAATGACACAGGAGAAAAACACTAAAAGGTACAAAAATTTACTTTTAGTCACAAAAAATAAAAATTTTACTTACATTTCAATGTGTGCCATTCAAGCTGTCTGCTTCATACGTCAGAATATCCAGAAAGAGGCTGGGGAATACCCAAGGAAGTCTTACTAAATTCCCAGTTAAAATCTACCCTAGGGCCCCGTTGTCCCACTTAGCCCCGTGTCCCAGTTTGCCCCAGTCTCCCCTACATGTCGTAGCAGAATACGTGGATGTCGTTGTAGATGCACATAGCTCTTGAACAAGAATTTGATAATAATTTTTGCAAATAAAGATTACATTATTAGGAGCCATTACTATCCTGGCATTATCACTGATGTTGACGAAGAGGATGGTGAAGTTAAGCGCATATCGTCAGTCGGAGACAGCAGATTTTACTGGCCCATGTATGATGACATCATCAGGTATCCTCACGAGAAGATTGCGTCCATCATCGATGAGCCACAGAAAATAAGAAGTCGCCTTGTAGAAATCGCAAAAAACACCTGGGCCTTAATAAACGCTAAGTAATATGGGACATACTTGCAGGCTGTCATCAGGCTTATGCACCAGCGGGAAATAGATAAGTAAATAGCTATCATGAGTATTATACAGTAATTGTTTTTGTTGATTAATTACGGTTAATTGACCAATACAATAGCAGGACTGAGCAGTGGATATAATCCTGTAGGTTTGTTTTCGATGATTGAATATGGTTATGTGACTAGTACTATGTAATGGAATTAAGCTACAGATACCAGCCTGTATTCTATATGAAAAGTCCACTTTATTCATTTTGTAACCTGTTTATGTACTATAAGCATATATTCTTCCTTGAGGTGAACCTTCGAGAGTTTATGTATAACACTCAGCCAAGTATTTATTTGTTTAATGTTTTACGCCGTACTCAAGAATATTTCACTTATTCGACAGCGTCGAGCACTATGATGGTTCTGCCAAGTACAATAGCTGTATTAATATCTGAAACGTTACAGCATGTGTTAAATGATAACAAAAACGTGATACATTCTCTTTGATATATCACATTCCTCGACCAGCTACAGTGGTATAAACCTCTTGATATAGTAATAAGGGTTCTTTGGTATAATATTATATGGACAAGACTAGACGTGTCGTGAAGTGTTAACTACGTTACTGTTGTCAACTAGGTCACCGTCCTGTCAACTACGTTACCATGATGTTTTTCTCAATATATTAAATAATGATTGAAATGTGCTTTCTGATTTATGTTTTTTTTCAACCACTTATAACCAATTTATCGTCTGAGTGAAGCTTGAATAGCTATACTCGCTCTCAGTTTTGTACATTTTGTTTAGTAGTTATGAAGTAAAGAACTGTTCAAATGAATCATGCCTTGGAGTGTCATAATAGCTAATCTACTTGTATGCAAGGTAAAACTGTATATTATTTACACATAAGGGACATAAACTGTAACTCTGATGTTTTCTGTACTGTTTAGGTTCTCTAACTACACTCAATTGAAGTACGCACGTCTGTAGCGTAAGTGACAACTGATTTTCAATTGTCTATCGGTTTATCTGCTGAAATTATTAAACTTTCACTTTGAATGTGTCCCACTGTGTTATTTTTAGTTCTTTAATTATTGCGGAAGATCAGTGAGTCAAAAAAATTTATTCCAACAGAGACACATCTGCTAATAGAAAAGCAACTCAAAATATACAGCAGTGGTATAATGACTCTACTATGAAAGATAACAGATACACATTAAATTATTAATGCACACTTGTTGAATAAAATGACTGCAAAGTAATTACTGGATGTAGATAGCCATTATTGTGTGTAGCAATGAGATGATACTCAATTTAACAGGGTTAATATTGATTTGAAATGAAGGATTACCTCAGTGGTCACAACCAAGCTGTGAAAGCACATATTGCACATTCTGACATTTCATATCTTATTGGTTTTACATGTGCATTATACTTGGGGTAAAGAATATTTTACTCGTGATAATACGGCAGTCAAGGTATTCGTGGACAGCAGTGAAAAACAGATAGAACCAAAGGAAACCTAGGAAGACAGCTTGAAATGCCAGTATGCACACACTGTACATGTATATACACATGTACAGGTGGTTACAGTGCACCAGGAAATGGTGTAGACAGAACAAACGAATTTAGGGTATAAAATACATGCAGATACGTTGGTCCATTTGATGGAGCTGTTTTCCAACTTTAGTAACTGCCATGAAGCCAAGTGGGCTCTGGGAAATATCCCTATTAATTCTTTCAGAGTGGCCCATGTGGGTGAAAAAGATTGGCTATTTT
>NW_027018524.1:0-18625 GCF_032854445.1 Liolophura sinensis
TGTAGCCGATTTCAATTAGCAAAAATACAGGCAAAAAATCCAAAAGTGGAAAAAACTGTTCCAATGCTGCTGGTAAGAGGCTAATCCGACGTATTTTTTGACGAGAAATCGGAAATGGTGCAAACCGCGTTGCTCTCCGACCAATACTTTTGGCTGTAGCCACAAATGAATAATCATTGATGTCAAGATCACGTGCCCAGCAACGGCTCTTACTCCATGGAAACCAAGGAAATTTGCAATTTTTCAACAGCTGGAGATGCCTGGCCCAATTGCGCATCTTTCTGGCACCTTATTGATGTGGTCAGTGTTCAATTGTACTTTTTACAGCGGACTGTATCAAGTACCTTGTGTTTTTTTTATATACAAATGGTGTGGTTTTTCTACATGTAGATAAAGACATTGAGTTTGTCTTCGACTTAGAAGTAAGACATTTGCTGGGTGAGTTAAATGGGCTTGGCCCAAAGATTTGACGTCGTCTGGGCTACCGAAGGGCACATAACTTATAATGAAAAGTTGAATATAGTAATGACCAGTCGCGATTGTACATAGTTAATGTAGCCGATTTCAATTAGAAAAAATACAGGCAAAAATCCAAAAGTAGAAAAACTGTTCCAATGCTGCTGGTAGAGGCTAATCCGACGTATTTTTTTGACGAGAAATCGAATGGTGCAAACCGCGTTGCTCTCCGACCAATACTTTTGGCTGTAGCCACAAATGAATAATCATTGATGTCAAGATCACGTGCCCAGCACGGCTCTTACTCCATGGAAACCAAGGAAATTTGCAATTTTTCAACAGCTGGAGATGCCTGGCCCAATTGCGCATCTTTTGGCACCTTATTGATGTGGGTCAGTGTTCAATTGTACTTTTTACAGCAGACTTTATCATGTACCTTGTGTTTTTTTTTATATACAAATGGTGTGGTTTTTCTACATGTAGATAAAGACATTGAGTTTGTCTTCGACTTAGAAGTAAGACATTTGCTGGGTGAGTTAAATGGGCTTGGCCCAAAGATTTTGACGTCGTCTGGGCTAAAGAAGGGCACATAACTTATAATGAAAAGTTGAATATAGTAATGACCAGTCGCGATTGTACATAGTTAATGTAGCCGATTTCAAATCGCAAAAAGACCAGGCAAAAATCCAAAAGTGGAAAAACTGTTCCAATGCTGCTGGTAAGAGGCTAATCCGACGTATTTTTGACGAGAAATCGAATGGTGCAAACCACGTTGCTCTCCGACAATACTTTTGGCTGTAGCCACAAATAAATAATCATTGATGTCAAGATCACGTGCCCAGCAACGGCTCTTACTCCATGGAAACCAAGGAAATTTGCAATTTTCAACAGCTGGAGATGCCTGACCCAATTGCGCATCTTTTGGCACCTTATTGATGTGGGTCAGTGTTCAATTGTACTTTTTACAGCGGACTGTATCAAGTACCTTGTGTTTTTTTTATATACAAATGGTGTGGTTTTTCTACATGTAGATAAAGACATTGAGTTTGTCTTCGACTTAGAAGTAAGACATTTGCTGGGTGAGTTAAATGGGCTTGGCCCAAAGATTTGACGTCGTCTGGGCTACCGAAGGCCACATAACTTATAATGAAAAGTTGAATATAGTAATGACCAGTCGCGATTGTACATAGTTAATGTAGCCGATTTCAATTAGAAAAAATACCAGGCAAAAATCCAAAAGTGGAAAAACTGTTCCAATGCTGCTGGTAAGAGGCTAATCCGACGTATTTTTTGACGAGAAATCGAATGGTGCAAACCACGTTGCTCTCCGACCAATACTTTTGGCTGTAGCCACAAAAGCCACAAATGAATAATCATTGATGTCAAGATCACGTGCCCAGCAACGGCTCTCACTCCATGGAAACCAAGGAAATTTGCAATTTTTCAACAGCTGGAGATGCCTGACCCAATTGCGCATCTTTTGGCACCTTATTGATGTGGGTCAGTGTTCAATTGTACTTTTTACAGCGGACTGTATCAAGTACCTTGTGTTTTTTTTTAATACAAATGGTGTGGTTTTTCTACATGTAGATAAAGACATTGAGTTTGTCCTTCGACTTAGAAGTAAGACATTTGCTGGTGAGTTAAATGGGCTTTGCCCAAAGATTTGACGTCGTCTGGCTACCGAAGGGCACATAACTTATAATGAAAAGTTGAATATAGTAATGACCAGTCGCGATTGTACATAGTTAATGTAGCCGATTTCAATTAGAAAAAATACCAGGCAAAAATCCAAAAGTAGAAAAACTGTTCCAATGCTGCTGGTAAGAGGCTAATCCGACGTATTTTTTGACGAGAAATCGAATGGTGCAAAACGCGTTGCTCTCCGATCAATACTTTTGGCTGTAGCCACAAATGAATAATCATTGATGTCAAGATCACGTGCCCAGCAACGGCTCTTACTCCATGGAAACCAAGGAAATTTGCAATTTTTCAACAGCTGGAGATGCCCTGGCCAATTGCGCATCTTTTGGCACCTTATGATGTGGGTCAGTGTTCAATTGTACTTTTTACAGCAGACTTTATCATGTACCTTGTGTTTTTTTATATACAAATGGTGTGGTTTTTTCTACATGTAGATAAAGACATTGAGTTTGTCTTCGACTTAGAAGTAAGACATTTGCTGGGTGAGTAATGGGCTTGGCCCAAAGATTTGACGTCGTCTGGGCTACCGAAGGGCACATAACTTATAATGAAAAGTTGAATATAGTAATGACCAGTCGCGATTGTACATAGTTAATGTAGCCGATTTCAATTAGAAAAAATACCAGGCAAAAATCCAAAAGTGGAAAAACTGTTCCAATGCTGCTGGTAAGAGGCTAATCCGACGTATTTTTTGACGAGAAATCGAATGGTGCAAACCGCGTTGCTCTCCGACCAATACTTTTGGCTGTAGCCACAAATGAATAATCATTGATGTCAAGATCACGTGCCCAGCAACGGCTCTTACTCCCATGGAAACCAAGGAAATTTGCAATTTTTCAACAGCTGGAGATGCCTGGCCCAATTGCGATCTTTTGGCACCTTATTGATGTGGGTCAGTGTTCAATTGTACTTTTTACAGCGGACTGTATCAAGTACCTTGTGTTTTCTTTATATACAAATGGTGTGGTTTTTCTACATGTAGATAAAGACATTGAGTTTGTCTTCGACTTAGAAGTAAGACAACTGCTGGGTGAGTTAAATGGGCTTTGCCCAAAGATTTGACGTCGTCTGGCTACCGAAGGGCACATAACTTATAATGAAAGTTGAATATAGTAATGACCAGTCGCGATTGTACATAGTTAATGTAGCCGATTTCAATTAGACAAAATACCAGGCAAAAATCCAAAAGTGAAAACTGTTCCAATGCTGCTGGTAAGAGGCTAATCCGACGTATTTTTGACGAGAAATCGAATGGTGCCAAACCACGTTGCTCTCCGACCAATACTTTTGGCAGTAGCCACAATGAATAATCATTGATGTCAAGATCACGTGCCCAGCAACGGCTCTTACTCCATGGAAAACCAAGGAAATTTGCCAATTTTTCAACAGCTGGAGATGCCTGGCCCAATTGCGCATCTTTTGGCACCTTATTGATGTGGGTCAGTGTTCAATTGTACTTTCTACAGCGGGACTGTATCAAGTACCTTGTGTTTTCTTTATATACAAATGGTGTGGTTTTTCTACATGTAGATAAAGACATTGAGTTTGTCTTCGACTTAGAAGTAAGACATTTGCTGGGTGAGTTAAATGGGCTTTGCCCAAAGATTTGACGTCGTCTGGGCTACCGAAGGGCACATAACTTATAATGAAAAGTTGAATATAGTAATGACCAGTCGCGATTGTACATAGTTAATGTAGCCGATTTCAATTAGAAAAAATACCAGGCAAAAATCCAAAAGTAAAGAAACTGTTCCAATGCTGCTGGTAAGAGGCTAATCCGACGTATTTTTTGACGAGAAATCGAATGGTGCAAACCGCGTTGCTCTCCGACCAATACTTTTGGCTGTAGCCACAAATGAATAATCATTGATGTCAAGATCACGTGCCCAGCAACGGCTCTTACTCCATGGAAACCAAGGAAATTTGCAATTTTTCAACAGCTGGAGATGCCTGGCCCAATTGCGCATCTTTTGGCACCTTATTGATGTGGGTCAGTGTTCAATTGTACTTTTTACAGCAGACTTTATCATGTACCTTGTGTTTTTTTTATATACAAATGGTGTGGTTTTTCTACATGTAGATAAAGACATTGAGTTTGTCTTCGACTTAGAAATAAGACATTTGCTGGGTGAGTTAAATGAGCTTTGCCCAAAGATTTGACGTCGTCTGGGCTACCGAAGGGCACATAACTTATAATGAAAAGTTGAATATAGTAATGACCAGTCGCGATTGTACATAGTTAATGTAGCCGATTTCAATTAGAAAAAATACCAGGCAAAAATCCAAAAGTGGAGAAACTGTTCCAATGCTGCTGGTAAGAGGCTAATCCGACGTATTTTTTGACGAGAAATCGAATGGTGCAAACCGCGTTGCTCTCCGACCAATACTTTTGGCTGTAGCCACAAATGAATAATCATTGATGTCAAGATCACGTGCCCAGCAACGGCTCTTACTCCATGGAAACCAAGGAAATTTGCAATTTTTCAACAGCTGGAGATGCCTGGCCCAATTGCGCATCTTTTGGCACCTTATTGATGTGGGTCAGTGTTCAATTGTACTTTTTACAGCGGACTGTATCAAGTACCTTGTGTTTTCTTTATATACAAATGGTGTGGTTTTTCTACATGTAGATAAAGACATTGAGTTTGTCTTCGACTTAGAAGTAAGACAACTGCTGGGTGAGTTAAATGGGCTTTGCCCAAAGATTTGACGTCGTCTGGGCTACCGAAGGGCACATAACTTATAATGAAAAGTTGAATATAGTAATGACCAGTCGCGATTGTACATAGTTAATGTAGCCGATTTCAATTAGACAAAATACCAGGCAAAAATCCAAAAGTGGAAAAACTGTTCCAATGCTGCTGGTAAGAGGCTAATCCGACGTATTTTTTGACGAGAAATCGAATGGTGCAAACCACGTTGCTCTCCGACCAATACTTTTGGCAGTAGCCACAAATGAATAATCATTGATGTCAAGATCACGTGCCCAGCAACGGCTCTTACTCCATGGAAACCAAGGAAATTTGCAATTTTTCAACAGCTGGAGATGCCTGGCCCAATTGCGCATCTTTTGGCACCTTATTGATGTGGGTCAGTGTTCAATTGTACTTTCTACAGCGGACTGTATCAAGTACCTTGTGTTTTCTTTATATACAAATGGTGTGGTTTTTCTACATGTAGATAAAGACATTGAGTTTGTCTTCGACTTAGAAGTAAGACATTTGCTGGGTGAGTTAAATGGGCTTTGCCCAAAGATTTGACGTCGTCTGGGCTACCGAAGGGCACATAACTTATAATGAAAAGTTGAATATAGTAATGACCAGTCGCGATTGTACATAGTTAATGTAGCCGATTTCAATTAGAAAAAATACCAGGCAAAAATCCAAAAGTGGAGAAACTGTTCCAATGCTGCTGGTAAGAGGCTAATCCGACGTATTTTTTGACGAGAAATCGAATGGTGCAAACCGCGTTGCTCTCCGACCAATACTTTTGGCTGTAGCCACAAATGAATAATCATTGATGTCAAGATCACGTGCCCAGCAACGGCTCTTACTCCATGGAAACCAAGGAAATTTGCAATTTTTCAACAGCTGGAGATGCCTGGCCCAATTGCGCATCTTTTGGCACCTTATTGATGTGGGTCAGTGTTCAATTGTACTTTTTACAGCGGACTGTATCAAGTACCTTGTGTTTTTTTTATATACAAATGGTTTGGTTTTTCTACATGTAGATAAAGACATTGAGTTTGTCTTCGACTTAGAAGTAAGACATTTGCTGGGTGAGTTAAATGGGCTTGGCCCAAAGATTTGACGTCGTCTGGGCTACCGAAGGGCACATAACTTATAATGAAAAGTTGAATATAGTAATGACCAGTCGCGAATGTACATAGTTAATGTAGCCGATTTCAATTAGCAAAAAGACCAGGCAAAAATCCAAAAGTGGAAAAACTGTTCCAATGCTGCTGGTAAGAGGCTAATCCGACGTATTTTTTGACGAGAAATCGAATGGTGCAAACCGCGTTGCTCTCCGACCAATACTTTTGGCTGTAGCCACAAATGAATAATCATTGATGTCAAGATCACGTGCCCAGCAACGGCTCTTACTCCATGGAAACCAAGGAAATTTGCAATTTTTCAACAGCTGGAGATGCCTGGCCCAATTGCGCATCTTTTGGCACCTTATTGATGTGGGTCAGTGTTCAATTGTACTTTTTACAGCAGACTTTATCATGTACCTTGTGTTTTTTTTATATACAAATGGTGTGGTTTTTCTACATGTAGATAAAGACATTGAGTTTGTCTTCGACTTAGAAGTAAGACATTTGCTGGGTGAGTTAAATGGGCTTGGCCCAAAGATTTGACGTCGTCTGGGCTACCGAAGGGCACATAACTTATAATGAAAAGTTGAATATAGTAATGACCAGTCGCGATTGTACATAGTTAATGTAGCCGATTTCAATTCGCAAAAAGACCAGGCAAAAATCCAAAAGTGGAAAAACTGTTCCAATGCTGCTGGTAAGAGGCTAATCCGACGTATTTTTTGACGAGAAATCGAATGGTGCGAACCACGTTGCTCTCCGACCAATACTTTTGGCTGTAGCCACAAATGAATAATCATTGATGTCAAGATCACGTGCCCAGCAACGGCTCTTACTCCATGGAAACCAAGGAAATTTGCAATTTTTCAACAGCTGGAGATGCCTGACCCAATTGCGCATCTTTTGGCACCTTATTGATGTGAGTCAGTGTTCAATTGTACTTTTTACAGCGGACTGTATCAAGTACCTTGTGTTTTTTTTATATACAAATGGTGTGGTTTTTCTACATGTAGATAAAGACATTGAGTTTGTCTTCGACTTAGAAGTAAGACATTTGCTGGGTGAGTTAAATGGGCTTGGCCCAAAGATTTGACGTCGTCTGGGCTACCGAAGGCCACATAACTTATAATGAAAAGTTGAATATAGTAATGACCAGTCGCGATTGTACATAGTTAATGTAGCCGATTTCAATTAGCAAAAAGACCTGGCAAAAATCCAAAAGTGGAAAAACTGTTCCAATGCTGCTGGTAAGAGGCTAATCCGACGTATTTTTTGACGAGAAATCGAATGGTGCAAACCGCGTTGCTCTCCGACCAATACTTTTGGCTGTAGCCACAAATGAATAATCATTGATGTCAAGATCACGTGCCCAGCAACGGCTCTTACTCCATGGAAACCAAGGAAATTTGCAATTTTTCAACAGCTGGAGATGCCTGGCCCAATTGCGCATCTTTTGGCACCTTATTGATGTGGGTCAGTGTTCAATTGTACTTTTTACAGCGGACTGTATCAAGTACCTTGTGTTTTTTTTATATACAAATGGTGTGGTTTTTCTACATGTAGATAAAGACATTGAGTTTGTCTTCGACTTAGAAGTAAGACATTTGCTGGGTGAGTTAAATGGGCTTGGCCCAAAGATTTGACGTCGTCTGGGCTACCGAAGGGCACATAACTTATAATGAAAAGTTGAATATAGTAATGACCAGTCGCGATTGTACATAGTTAATGTAGCCGATTTCAATTAGAAAAAATACCAGGCAAAAATCCAAAAGTGGAAAAACTGTTCCAATGCTGCTGGTAAGAGGCTAATCCGACGTATTTTTTGACGAGAAATCGAATGGTGCAAACCGCGTTGCTCTCCGACCAATACTTTTGGCTGTAGCCACAAATGAATAATCATTGACGTCAAGATCACGTGCCCAGCAACGGCTCTTACTCCATGGAAACCAAGGAAATTTGCAATTTTTCAACAGCTGGAGATGCCTGGCCCAATTGCGCATCTTTTGGCACCTTATTGATGTGGGTCAGTGTTCAATTGTACTTTTTACAGCGGACTGTATCAAGTACCTTGTGTTTTTTTTATATACAAATGGTGTGGTTTTTCTACATGTAGATAAAGACATTGAGTTTGTCTTCGACTTAGAAGTAAGACATTTGCTGGGTGAGTTAAATGGGCTTGGCCCAAAGATTTGACGTCGTCTGGGCTACCGAAGGGCACATAACTTATAATGAAAAGTTGAATATAGCAATGACCAGTCGCGATTGTACATAGTTAATGTAGCCGATTTCAATTAGCAAAAATACCAGGCAAAAATCCAAAAGTGGAAAAACTGTTCCAATGCTGCTGGTAAGAGGCTAATCCGACGTATTTTTTGACCAGAAATCGAATGGTGCAAACCGCGTTGCTCTCCGACCAATACTTTTGGCTGTAGCCACAAATGAATAATCATTGATGTCAAGATCACGTGCCCAGCAACGGCTCTTACTCCATGGAAACCAAGGAAATTTGCAATTTTTCAACAGCTGGAGATGCCTGGCCCAATTGCGCATCTTTTGGCACCTTATTGATGTGGGTCAGTGTTCAATTGTACTTTTTACAGCGGACTGTATCAAGTACCTTGTGTTTTTTTTATATACAAATGGTGTGGTTTTTCTACATGTAGATAAAGACATTGAGATTGTCTTCGACTTAGAAGTAAGACAACTGCTGGGTGAGTTAAATGGGCTTTGCCCAAAGATTTGACGTCGTCTGGGCTACCGAAGGGCACATAACTTATAATGAAAAGTTGAATATAGTAATGACCAGTCGCGATTGTACATAGTTAATGTAGCCGATTTCAATTAGAAAAAATACCAGGCAAAAATCCAAAAGTGGAAAAACTGTTCCAATGCTGCTGGTAAGAGGCTAATCCGACGTATTTTTTGACGAGAAATCGAATGGTGCAAACCGCGTTGCTCTCCGACCAATACTTTTGGCTGTAGCCACAAATGAATAATCATTGATGTCAAGATCACGTGCCCAGCAACGGCTCTTACTCCATGGAAACCAAGGAAATTTGCAATTTTTCAACAGCTGGAGATGCCTGGCCCAATTGCGCATCTTTTGGCACCTTATTGATGTGGGTCAGTGTTCAATTGTACTTTTTACAGCGGACTGTATCAAGTACCTTGTGTTTTCTTTATATACAAATGGTGTGGTTTTTCTACATGTAGATAAAGACATTGAGTTTGTCTTCGACTTAGAAGTAAGACAACTGCTGGTTGAGTTAAATGGGCTTTGCCCAAAGATTTGACGTCGTCTGGGCTACCGAAGGGCACATAACTTATAATGAAAAGTTGAATATAGTAATGACCAGTCGCGATTGTACATAGTTAATGTAGCCGATTTCAATTAGACAAAATACCAGGCAAAAATCCAAAAGTGGAAAAACTGTTCCAATGCTGCTGGTAAGAGGCTAATCCGACGTATTTTTTGACCAGAAATCGAATGGTGCAAACCACGTTGCTCTCCGACCAATACTTTTGGCTGTAGCCACAAATGAATAATCATTGATGTCAAGATCACGTGCCCAGCAACGGCTCTTACTCCATGGAAACCAAGGAAATTTGCAATTTTTCAACAGCTGGAGATGCCTGACCCAATTGCGCATCTTTTGGCACCTTATTGATGTGGGTCAGTGTTCAATTGTACTTTTTACAGCGGACTGTATCAAGTACCTTGTGTTTTTTTTATATACAAATGGTGTGGTTTTTCTACATGTAGATAAAGACATTGAGTTTGTCTTCGACTTAGAAGTAAGACATTTGCTGGGTGAGTTAAATGGGCTTGGCCCAAAGATTTGACGTCGTCTGGGCTACCGAAGGGCACATAACTTATAATGAAAAGTTGAATATAGTAATGACCAGTCGCGATTGTACATAGTTAATGTAGCCGATTTCAATTAGAAAAAATACCAGGCAAAAATCCAAAAGTAGAAAAACTGTTCCAATGCTGCTGGTAAGAGGCTAATCCGACGTATTTTTTGACGAGAAATCGAATGGTGCAAACCGCGTTGCTCTCCGACCAATACTTTTGGCTGTAGCCACAAATGAATAATCATTGATGTCAAGATCACGTGCCCAGCAACGGCTCTTACTCCATGGAAACCAAGGAAATTTGCAATTTTTCAACAGCTGGAGATGCCTGGCCCAATTGCGCATCTTTTGGCACCTTATTGATGTGGGTCAGTGTTCAATTGTACTTTTTACAGCAGACTTTATCATGTACCTTGTGTTTTTTTTATATACAAATGGTGTGGTTTTTCTACATGTAGATAAAGACATTGAGTTTGTCTTCGACTTAGAAGTAAGACATTTGCTGGGTGAGTTAAATGGGCTTGGCCCAAAGATTTGACGTCGTCTGGGCTACCGAAGGGCACATAACTTATAATGAAAAGTTGAATATAGTAATGACCAGTCGCGATTGTACATAGTTAATGTAGCCGATTTCAAATCGCAAAAAGACCAGGCAAAAATCCAAAAGTGGAAAAACTGTTCCAATGCTGCTGGTAAGAGGCTAATCCGACGTATTTTTTGACGAGAAATCGAATGGTGCAAACCACGTTGCTCTCCGACCAATACTTTTGGCTGTAGCCACAAATAAATAATCATTGATGTCAAGATCACGTGCCCAGCAACGGCTCTTACTCCATGGAAACCAAGGAAATTTGCAATTTTTCAACAGCTGGAGATGCCTGACCCAATTGCGCATCTTTTGGCACCTTATTGATGTGGGTCAGTGTTCAATTGTACTTTTTACAGCGGACTGTATCAAGTACCTTGTGTTTTTTTTATATACAAATGGTGTGGTTTTTCTACATGTAGATAAAGACATTGAGTTTGTCTTCGACTTAGAAGTAAGACATTTGCTGGGTGAGTTAAATGGGCTTGGCCCAAAGATTTGACGTCGTCTGGGCTACCGAAGGCCACATAACTTATAATGAAAAGTTGAATATAGTAATGACCAGTCGCGATTGTACATAGTTAATGTAGCCGATTTCAATTAGCAAAAAGACCTGGCAAAAATCCAAAAGTGGAAAAACTGTTCCAATGCTGCTGGTAAGAGGCTAATCCGACGTATTTTTTGACGAGAAATCGAATGGTGCAAACCGCGTTGCTCTCCGACCAATACTTTTGGCTGTAGCCACAAATGAATAATCATTGATGTCAAGATCACGTGCCCAGCAACGGCTCTTACTCCATGGAAACCAAGGAAATTTGCAATTTTTCAACAGCTGGAGATGCCTGGCCCAATTGCGCATCTTTTGGCACCTTATTGATGTGGGTCAGTGTTCAATTGTACTTTTTACAGCGGACTGTATCAAGTACCTTGTGTTTTTTTTTATATACAAATGGTGTGGTTTTTCTACATGTAGATAAAGACATTGAGTTTGTCTTCGACTTAGAAGTAAGACATTTGCTGGGTGAGTTAAATGGGCTTTGCCCAAAGATTTGACGTCGTCTGGGCTACCGAAGGGCACATAACTTATAATGAAAAGTTGAATATAGTAATGACCAGTCGCGATTGTACATAGTTAATGTAGCCGATTTCAATTAGAAAAAATACCAGGCAAAAATCCAAAAGTGGAAAAAACTGTTCCAATGCTGCTGGTAAGAGGCTAATCCGACGTATTTTTTGACGAGAAATCGAATGGTGCAAACCACGTTGCTCTCCGACCAATACTTTTGGCTGTAGCCACAAATGAATAATCATTGATGTCAAGATCACGTGCCCAGCAACGGCTCTCACTCCATGGAAACCAAGGAAATTTGCAATTTTTCAACAGCTGGAGATGCCTGACCCAATTGCGCATCTTTTGGCACCTTATTGATGTGGGTCAGTGTTCAATTGTACTTTTTACAGCGGACTGTATCAAGTACCTTGTGTTTTTTTTATATACAAATGGTGTGGTTTTTCTACATGTAGATAAAGACATTGAGTTTGTCTTCGACTTAGAAGTAAGACATTTGCTGGGTGAGTTAAATGGGCTTTGCCCAAAGATTTGACGTCGTCTGGGCTACCGAAGGGCACATAACTTATAATGAAAAGTTGAATATAGTAATGACCAGTCGCGATTGTACATAGTTAATGTAGCCGATTTCAATTAGAAAAAATACCAGGCAAAAATCCAAAAGTAGAAAAACTGTTCCAATGCTGCTGGTAAGAGGCTAATCCGACGTATTTTTTGACGAGAAATCGAATGGTGCAAACCGCGTTGCTCTCCGATCAATACTTTTGGCTGTAGCCACAAATGAATAATCATTGATGTCAAGATCACGTGCCCAGCAACGGCTCTTACTCCATGGAAACCAAGGAAATTTGCAATTTTTCAACAGCTGGAGATGCCTGGCCCAATTGCGCATCTTTTGGCACCTTATTGATGTGGGTCAGTGTTCAATTGTACTTTTTACAGCAGACTTTATCATGTACCTTGTGTTTTTTTTATATACAAATGGTGTGGTTTTTCTACATGTAGATAAAGACATTGAGTTTGTCTTCGACTTAGAAGTAAGACATTTGCTGGGTGAGTTAAATGGGCTTGGCCCAAAGATTTGACGTCGTCTGGGCTACCGAAGGGCACATAACTTATAATGAAAAGTTGAATATAGTAATGACCAGTCGCGATTGTACATAGTTAATGTAGCCGATTTCAATTCGCAAAAAGACCAGGCAAAAATCCAAAAGTGGAAAAACTGTTCCAATGCTGCTGGTAAGAGGCTAATCCGACGTATTTTTTGACGAGAAATCGAATGGTGCAAACCACGTTGCTCTCCGACCAATACTTTTGGCTGTAGCCACAAATGAATAATCATTGATGTCAAGATCACGTGCCCAGCAACGGCTCTTACTCCATGGAAACCAAGGAAATTTGCAATTTTTCAACAGCTGGAGATGCCTGACCCAATTGCGCATCTTTTGGCACCTTATTGATGTGGGTCAGTGTTCAATTGTACTTTTTACAGCGGACTGTATCAAGTACCTTGTGTTTTTTTTTATATACAAATGGTGTGGTTTTTCTACATGTAGATAAAGACATTGAGTTTGTCTTCGACTTAGAAGTAAGACATTTGCTGGGTGAGTTAAATGGGCTTGGCCCAAAGATTTGACGTCGTCTGGGCTACCGAAGGGCACATAACTTATAATGAAAAGTTGAATATAGTAATGACCAGTCGCGATTGTACATAGTTAATGTAGCCGATTTCAATTAGCAAAAAGACCTGGCAAAAATCCAAAAGTGGAAAAACTGTTCCAATGCTGCTGGTAAGAGGCTAATCCGACGTATTTTTGACGAGAAATCGAATGGTGCAAACCGCGTTGCTCTCCGACCAATACTTTTGGCTGTAGCCACAAATGAATAATCATTGATGTCAAGATCACGTGCCCAGCAACGGCTCTTACTCCATGGAAACCAAGGAAATTTGCAATTTTTCAACAGCTGGAGATGCCTGGCCCAATTGCGCATCTTTTGGCACCTTATTGATGTGGGTCAGTGTTCAATTGTACTTTTTACAGCGGACTGTATCAAGTACCTTGTGTTTTTTTTATATACAAATGGTGTGGTTTTTCTACATGTAGATAAAGACATTGAGTTTGTCTTCGACTTAGAAGTAAGACATTTGCTGGGTGAGTTAAATGGGCTTGGCCCAAAGATTTGACGTCGTCTGGGCTACCGAAGGGCACATAACTTATAATGAAAAGTTGAATATAGTAATGACCAGTCGCGATTGTACATAGTTAATGTAGCCGATTTCAATTAGAAAAAATACCAGGCAAAAATCCAAAAGTGGAAAAACTGTTCCAATGCTGCTGGTAAGAGGCTAATCCGACGTATTTTTTGACGAGAAATCGAATGGTGCAAACCGCGTTGCTCTCCGACCAATACTTTTGGCTGTAGCCACAAATGAATAATCATTGATGTCAAGATCACGTGCCCAGCAACGGCTCTTACTCCATGGAAACCAAGGAAATTTGCAATTTTTCAACAGCTGGAGATGCCTGGCCCAATTGCGCATCTTTTGGCACCTTATTGATGTGGGTCAGTGTTCAATTGTACTTTTTACAGCGGACTGTATCAAGTACCTTGTGTTTTTTTTATATACAAATGGTGTGGTTTTTCTACATGTAGATAAAGACATTGAGTTTGTCTTCGACTTAGAAGTAAGACATTTGCTGGGTGAGTTAAATGGGCTTGGCCCAAAGATTTGACGTCGTCTGGGCTACCGAAGGGCACATAACTTATAATGAAAAGTTGAATATAGCAATGACCAGTCGCGATTGTACATAGTTAATGTAGCCGATTTCAATTAGCAAAAATACCAGGCAAAAATCCAAAAGTGGAAAAACTGTTCCAATGCTGCTGGTAAGAGGCTAATCCGACGTATTTTTTGACGAGAAATCGAATGGTGCAAACCGCGTTGCTCTCCGACCAATACTTTTGGCTGTAGCCACAAATGAATAATCATTGATGTCAAGATCACGTGCCCAGCAACGGCTCTTACTCCATGGAAACCAAGGAAATTTGCAATTTTTCAACAGCTGGAGATGCCTGGCCCAATTGCGCATCTTTTGGCACCTTATTGATGTGGGTCAGTGTTCAATTGTACTTTTTACAGCGGACTGTATCAAGTACCTTGTGTTTTCTTTATATACAAATGGTGTGGTTTTTCTACATGTAGATAAAGACATTGAGTTTGTCTTCGACTTAGAAGTAAGACAACTGCTGGTTGAGTTAAATGGGCTTTGCCCAAAGATTTGACGTCGTCTGGGCTACCGAAGGGCACATAACTTATAATGAAAAGTTGAATATAGTAATGACCAGTCGCGATTGTACATAGTTAATGTAGCCGATTTCAATTAGACAAAATACCAGGCAAAAATCCAAAAGTGGAAAAACTGTTCCAATGCTGCTGGTAAGAGGCTAATCCGACGTATTTTTTGACGAGAAATCGAATGGTGCAAACCACGTTGCTCTCCGACCAATACTTTTGGCTGTAGCCACAAATGAATAATCATTGATGTCAAGATCACGTGCCCAGCAACTGCTCTTACTCCATGGAAACCAAGGAAATTTGCAATTTTTCAACAGCTGGAGATGCCTGACCCAATTGCGCATCTTTTGGCACCTTATTGATGTGGGTCAGTGTTCAATTGCACTTTTTACAGCGGACTGTATCAAGTACCTTGTGTTTTTTTTATATACAAATGGTGTGGTTTTTCTACATGTAGATAAAGACATTGAGTTTGTCTTCGACTTAGAAGTAAGACATTTGCTGGGTGAGTTAAATGGGCTTGGCCCAAAGATTTGACGTCGTCTGGGCTACCGAAGGGCACATAACTTATAATGAAAAGTTGAATATAGTAATGACCAGTCGCGATTGTACATAGTTAATGTAGCCGATTTCAATTAGAAAAAATACCAGGCAAAAATCCAAAAGTAGAAAAACTGTTCCAATGCTGCTGGTAAGAGGCTAATCCGACGTATTTTTTGACGAGAAATCGAATGGTGCAAACCGCGTTGCTCTCCGACCAATACTTTTGGCTGTAGCCACAAATGAATAATCATTGATGTCAAGATCACGTGCCCAGCAACGGCTCTTACTCCATGGAAACCAAGGAAATTTGCAATTTTTCAACAGCTGGAGATGCCTGGCCCAATTGCGCATCTTTTGGCACCTTATTGATGTGGGTCAGTGTTCAATTGTACTTTTTACAGCAGACTTTATCATGTACCTTGTGTTTTTTTATATACAAATGGTGTGGTTTTTCTACATGTAGATAAAGACATTGAGTTTGTCTTCGACTTAGAAGTAAGACATTTGCTGGGTGAGTTAAATGGGCTTGGCCCAAAGATTTGACGTCGTCTGGGCTACCGAAGGGCACATAACTTATAATGAAAAGTTGAATATAGTAATGACCAGTCGCGATTGTACATAGTTAATGTAGCCGATTTCAATTCGCAAAAAGACCAGGCAAAAATCCAAAAGTGGAAAAACTGTTCCAATGCTGCTGGTAAGAGGCTAATCCGACGTATTTTTTGACGAGAAATCGAATGGTGCAAACCGCGTTGCTCTCCGACCAATACTTTTGGCTGTAGCCACAAATGAATAATCATTGATGTCAAGATCACGTGCCCAGCAACGGCTCTTACTCCATGGAAACCAAGGAAATTTGCAATTTTTCAACAGCTGGAGATGCCTGGCCCAATTGCGCATCTTTTGGCACCTTATTGATGTGGGTCAGTGTTCAATTGTACTTTTTACAGCGGACTGTATCAAGTACCTTGTGTTTTCTTTATATACAAATGGTGTGGTTTTTCTACATGTAGATAAAGACATTGAGTTTGTCTTCGACTTAGAAGTAAGACAACTGCTGGTTGAGTTAAATGGGCTTTGCCCAAAGATTTGACGTCGTCTGGGCTACCGAAGGGCACATAACTTATAATGAAAAGTTGAATATAGTAATGACCAGTCGCGATTGTACATAGTTAATGTAGCCGATTTCAATTAGACAAAATACCAGGCAAAAATCCAAAAGTGGAAAAACTGTTCCAATGCTGCTGGTAAGAGGCTAATCCGACGTATTTTTTGACGAGAAATCGAATGGTGCAAACCACGTTGCTCTCCGACCAATACTTTTGGCTGTAGCCACAAATGAATAATCATTGATGTCAAGATCACGTGCCCAGCAACGGCTCTTACTCCATGGAAACCAAGGAAATTTGCAATTTTTCAACAGCTGGAGATGCCTGACCCAATTGCGCATCTTTTGGCACCTTATTGATGTGGGTCAGTGTTCAATTGTACTTTTTACAGCGGACTGTATCAAGTACCTTGTGTTTTTTTTATATACAAATGGTGTGGTTTTTCTACATGTAGATAAAGACATTGAGTTTGTCTTCGACTTAGAAGTAAGACATTTGCTGGGTGAGTTAAATGGGCTTGGCCCAAAGATTTGACGTCGTCTGGGCTACCGAAGGGCACATAACTTATAATGAAAAGTTGAATATAGTAATGACCAGTCGCGATTGTACATAGTTAATGTAGCCGATTTCAATTAGAAAAAATACCAGGCAAAAATCCAAAAGTAGAAAAACTGTTCCAATGCTGCTGGTAAGAGGCTAATCCGACGTATTTTTTGACGAGAAATCGAATGGTGCAAACCGCGTTGCTCTCCGACCAATACTTTTGGCTGTAGCCACAAATGAATAATCATTGATGTCAAGATCACGTGCCCAGCAACGGCTCTTACTCCATGGAAACCAAGGAAATTTGCAATTTTTCAACAGCTGGAGATGCCTGGCCCAATTGCGCATCTTTTGGCACCTTATTGATGTGGGTCAGTGTTCAATTGTACTTTTTACAGCAGACTTTATCATGTACCTTGTGTTTTTTTTATATACAAATGGTGTGGTTTTTCTACATGTAGATAAAGACATTGAGTTTGTCTTCGACTTAGAAGTAAGACATTTGCTGGGTGAGTTAAATGGGCTTGGCCCAAAGATTTGACGTCGTCTGGGCTACCGAAGGGCACATAACTTATAATGAAAAGTTGAATATAGTAATGACCAGTCGCGATTGTACATAGTTAATGTAGCCGATTTCAATTCGCAAAAAGACCAGGCAAAAATCCAAAAGTGGAAAAACTGTTCCAATGCTGCTGGTAAGAGGCTAATCCGACGTATTTTTTGACGAGAAATCGAATGGTGCAAACCGCGTTGCTCTCTGACCAATACTTTTCGCTGTAGCCACAAATGAATAATCATTGATGTCAAGATCACGTGCCCAGCAACGGCTCTTACTCCATGGAAACCAAGGAAATTTGCAATTTTTCAACAGCTGGAGATGCCTGGCCCAATTGCGCATCTTTTGGCACCTTATTGATGTGGGTCAGTGTTCAATTGTACTTTTTACAGCAGACTTTATCTTGTACCTTGTGTTTTTTTTATATACAAATGGTGTGGTTTTTCTACATGTAGATAAAGACATTGAGTTTGTCTTCGACTTAGAAGTAAGACATTTGCTGGGTGAGTTAAATGGGCTTGGCCCAAAGATTTGACGTCGTCTGGGCTACCGAAGGGCACATAACTTATAATGAAAAGTTGAATATAGTAATGACCAGTCGCGATTGTACATAGTTAATGTAGCCGATTTCAATTAGAAAAAATACCAGGCAAAAATCCAAAAGTGGAAAAACTGTTCCAATGCTGCTGGTAAGAGGCTAATCCGACGTATTTTTTTGACGAGAAATTGAATGGTGCAAACCACGTTGCTCTCCGACCAATACTTTTGGCTGTAGCCACAAATGAATAATCATTGATGTCAAGATCACGTGCCCAGCAACGGCTCTTACTCCATGGAAACCAAGGAAATTTGCAATTTTTCAACAGCTGGAGATGCCTGGCCCAATTGCACATCTTTTGGCACCTTATTGATGTGGGTCAGTGTTCAATTGTACTTTTTACAGCGGACTGTATCAAGTACCTTGTGTTTTTTCTATATACAAATGGTGTGGTTTTTCTACATGTAGATAAAGACATTGAGTTTGTCTTCGACTTAGAAGTGAGACATTTGCTGGATGAGTTAAATGGGCTTGGCCCAAATATTTGACGT
>NW_027018525.1:0-18547 GCF_032854445.1 Liolophura sinensis
CGACGTATTTTGTGACGAGAAATCGAATGGTGCAAACCGCGTTGCTCTCCGACCAATACTTTTGGCTGTAGTGACATTTGAATGATCATTTATGTCATAATCACGTGCCAAGCAACGGCTCTTACGCCATGGAAATCAGGGAAATTTGCAATTTTTCAACAGCTGCCGATGCCCTGGCCCAATTCCTCATCTTTTAGCACCTTATAATTGTGGGTCAGTGTTTAGTTGTACTTTTTACAGCAGACTGTTTCAAGTACCTTGTGTTTTTCACGTACAAATGGTGTGGTTTTTCTACACGTAGATAAAGACATTGAGATTGTCTTGGACTTAGAAGTAAGACAATTGCTGGGTGAGTTCAATGGGCTTGGCCCAAAGATTTCAGGTCTTCTGGGCTACCGAAGGGCACATAACTTATAGTCAAAAGTTGAATATAGTAATGACCAGTCGCGATTGTACAGAGTACAGTGTAGCCGATTTCAATTAACAAAAAGACCAGGTAAAAATGCAAAAGTGGAAAAAGTGTTCCAGTGCTGCTGGTAAGAGGCTAATCCGACGTATTTTGTGACGAGAAATCGAATGGTGCAAACCGCGTTGCTCTCCGACCAATACTTTTGGCTGTAGTGACATTTGAATGATCATTTATGTCATAATCACGTGCCCAGCAACGGCTCTTACTCCATGGAAACCAGGGAAATTTGCAATTTTTCAACAGCTGCCGATGCCTGGCCCAATTCCTCATCTTTTAGCACCTTATAATTGTGGGTCAGTGTTTAGTTTGTACTTTTTACAGCAGACTGTTTCAAGTACCTTGTGTTTTTCACGTACAAATGGTGTGGTTTTTCTACACGTAGATAAAGACATTGAGATTGTCTTGGACTTAGAAGTAAGACAATTGCTGGGTGAGTTAAATGGGCTTGGCCCAAAGATTTCAGGTCTTCTGGGCTACCGAAGGGCACATAACTTATAGTCAAAAGTTGAATATAGTAATGACCAGTCGCGATTGTACAGAGTACAGTGTAGCCGATTTCAATTAACAAAAAGACCAGGTAAAAATGCAAAAGTGGAAAAAGTGTTCCAGTGCTGCTGGTAAGAGGCTAATCCGACGTATTTTGTGACGAGAAATCGAATGGTGCAAACCGCGTTGCTCTCCGACCAATACTTTTGGCTGTAGCGACAATTGAATGATCATTTATGTCATAATCACGTGCCCAGCAACGGCTCTTACTCCATGGAAACAAGGGAAATTTGCAATTTTTCAACAGCTGCCGATGCCTGGCTCAATTCCGCATCTTTTGGCACCTTACTGAAGTGGGTCAGTGTTCAGTTGTACTTTTTACAGCAGACTGTATCAAGTACCTTGTGTTTTTCACGTACAAATGGTGTTGTTTTTCTACACGTAGATAAAGACATTGAGATTGTCTTGCACTTAGAAGTAAGACAATTGCTGGGTGAGTTAAATGGGCTTGGCCCAAAGATTTCAGGTCTTCTGGGCTACCGAAGGGCACATAACTTATAGTCAAAAGTTGAATATAGTAATGACCAGTCGCGATTGTACAGAGTACAGTGTAGCCGATTTCAATTAACAAAAAGACCCGGCAAAAATGCAAAAGTAGAAAAACTGTTCCAGTGCTGCTGGTAAGAGGCTAATCCGATGTATTTTGTGACGAGAAATCGAATGGTGCAAACCGCGTTTCTCTCCGACCAATACTTTTGGCTGTAGTGACAATTGAATGATCATTTATGTCATAATCACGTGCCCAGCAACGGCTCTTACTCCATGGAAACCAGGGAAATTTGCAATTTTTCAACAGGTGCCGATGCCTGGCTCAATTCCGCATCTTTTGGCACCTTATTCATGTGGGTCTGTGGTCAGTTGTACTTTTTACAGCAGACTGTATCAAGTACCTTGTGTTTTTCACGTACAAATGGTGTTGTTTTTCTACACGTAGATAAAGACATTGAGATTGTCTTGGACTTAGAAGTAAGACAATTGCTGGGTGAGTTAAATGGGCTTAGCCCAAAGATTTGACGTCTTCTGGGCTACCGAAGGGCACATAACTTATAGTCAAAAGTTGAATATAGTAATGACCAGTCGCGATTGTACAGAGTACAGTGTAGCCGATTTCAATTAACAAAAAGACCGGGTAAAAATGCAAAAGTGGAAAAACTGTTCCAGTGCTGCTGGTAAGAGGCTAATCCGACGTATTTTGTGACGAGAAATCGAATGGTGCAAACCGCGTTGCTCTCCGACCAATACTTTTGCCTGTAGCGACAATTGAATGATCATTTATGTCATAATCACGTGCCCAGCAACGGCTCTTACTCCATGGAAACCAGGGGAAATTTGCAATTTTTCAACAGCTGCCGATGCCTGGCCCAATTTCTCATCTTTTGGCACCTTATAATTGTGGGTCAGTGTTCAGTTGTACTTTTTACAGCAGACTGTATCAAGTACCTTGTGTTTTTCACGTACAAATGGTGTGGTTTTTCTACACGTAGATAAAGACATTGAGATTGTCTTGGACTTAGAAGTAAGACAATTGCTGGGTGAGTTAAATGGGCTTGGCCGAAAGATTTCAGGTCTTCTGGGCTACCGAAGGGCACATAACTTATAGTCAAAAGTTGAATATAGTAATGACCAGTCGCGATTGTACAGAGTACAGTGTAGCCGATTTCAATTAACAAAAAGACCAGGTAAAAATGCAAAAGTGGAAAAATTGTTCCAGTGCTGCTGGTAAGAGGCTAATCTGACGTATTTTGTGACGAGAAATCGAATGGTGCAAACCGGGTTGCTCTCCGACCAATACTTTTGGCTGTAGTGACAATTGAATGATCATTTATGTCATAATCACGTGCCCAGCAACGGCTCTTACTCCATGGAAACCAGGGAAATTTGCAATTTTTCAACAGGTGCCGATGCCTGGCTCAATTCCGCATCTTTTGGCACCTTATTCATGTGGGTCTGTGGTCAGTTGTACTTTTTACAGCAGACTGTATCAAGTACCTTGTGTTTATCACGTACAAATGGTGTGGTTTTTCTACACGTAGATAAAGACATTGGGATTGTCTTGCACTTAGAAGTAAGACAATTGCTGGGTGAGTTAAATGGGCTTGGCCCAAAGATTTCAGGTCTTCTGGGCTACCGAAGGGCACATAACTTATAGTCAAAAGTTGAATATAGTAATGACCAGTCGCGATTGTACAGAGTACAGTGTAGCCGATTTCAATTAACAAAAAGACCAGGCAAAAATGGAAAAGTGGAAAAACTGTTCCAGTGCTGCTGGTAAGAGGCTAATCCGACGTATTTTGTGACGAGAAATCGAATGGTGCAAACCGCGTTGCTCTCCGACCAATACTTTTGGCTGTAGTGACAATTGAATGATCATTTATGTCATAATCACGTGCCCAGCAACGGCTCTTACTCCATGGAAACCAGGGAAATTTGCAATTTTTCAACAGTTGCCGATGCCTGTCTCAATTCCGCGTCTTTTGGCACCTTACTGAAGTGAGTCAGTGTTCAGTTGTACTTTTTACAGCAGACTGTATCAAGTACCTTGTGTTTTTCACGTACAAATGGTGTGGTTTTTCTACACGTAGATAAAGACATTGAGATTGTCTTGGACTTAGAAGTAAGACAATTGCTGGGTGAGTTAAATGGGCTTAGCCCAAAGATTTCAGGTCTTCTGGGCTACCGAAGGGCACATAACTTATAGTCAAAAGTTGAATATAGTAATGACCAGTCGCGATTGTACAGAGTACAGTGTAGCCGATTTCAATTAACAAAAAGACCAGGCAAAAATGCAAAAGTGGAAAAACTGTTCCAGTGCTGCTGGTAAGAGGCTAATCCGACGTATTTTGTGACGAGAAATCGAATGATGCAAACCGCGTTGCTCTCCGACCAATACTTTTGGCTGTAGTGACAATTGAATGATCATTTATGTCATAATCACGTGCCCAGAAACGGCTCTTACTCCATGGAAACCAGGGAAATTTGCAATTTTTCAACAACTGCCGATGCCTGGCTCAATTCCGCAACTTTTGGCACCTTACTGAAGTCGGTCAGTGTTCAGTTTTACTTTTTACAGCAGACTGTATCAAGTACCTTGTGTTTATCACGTACAAATGGTGTGGTTTTTCTACACGTAGATAAAGACATTGAGATTGTCTTGCACTTAGAAGTAAGACAATTGCTGGGTGAGTTAAATGGGCTTGGCCCAAAGATTTCAGGTCTTCTGGGCTACCGAAGGGCACATAACTTATAGTCAAAAGTTGAATATAGTAATGACCAGTCGCGATTGTACAGAGTACAGTGTAGCCGATTTCAATTAACAAAAAGACCAGGCAAAAATGCAAAAGTAGAAAAACTGTTCCAGTGCTGCTGGTAAGAGGCTAATCCGATGTATTTTGTGACGAGAAATCGAATGGTGCAAACCGCGTTGCTTTCCGACCAATACTTTTGGCTGTAGTGACAATTGAATGATCATTTATGTCATAATCACGTGCCCAGCAACGGCTCTTACTCCATGGAAACCAGGGAAATTTGCAATTTTTCAACAGGTGCCGATGCCTGGCTCAATTCCGCATCTTTTGGCACCTTATTCATGTGGGTCTGTGGTCAGTTGTACTTTTTACAGCAGACTGTATCAAGTACCTTGTGTTTTTCACGTACAAATGGTGTTGTTTTTCTACACGTAGATAAAGACATTGAGATTGTCTTGGACTTAGAAGTAAGACAATTGCTGGGTGAGTTAAATGGGCTTAGCCCAAAGATTTGACGTCTTCTGGGCTACCGAAGGGCACATAACTTATAGTCAAAAGTTGAATATAGTAATGACCAGTCGCGATTGTACAGAGTACAGTGTAGCCGATTTCAATTAACAAAAAGACCGGGTAAAAATGCAAAAGTGGAAAAACTGTTCCAGTGCTGCTGGTAAGAGGCTAATCCGACGTATTTTGTGACGAGAAATCGAATGGTGCAAACCGCGCTTCTCTCCGACCAATACTTTTGCCTGTAGTGACAATTGAATGATCATTTATGTCATAATCACGTGCCCAGCAACGGCTCTTACTCCATGGAACCCAGGGAAATTTGCAATTTTTCAACAGGTGCCGATGCCTGGCTCAATTCCGCATCTTTTGGCACCTTATTCATGTGGGTCTGTGGTCAGTTGTACTTTTTACAGCAGACTGTATCAAGTACCTTGTGTTTTTCACGTACAAATGGTGTGGTTTTTCTACACGTAGATAAAGACATTGAGATTGTCTTGGACTTAGAAGTAAGACAATTGCTGGGTGAGTTAAATGGGCTTGGCCCAAAGATTTGACGTCTTCTGGGCTACCGAAGGGCACATAACTTATAGTCAAAAGTTGAATATAGTAATGACCAGTCGCGATTGTACAGAGTACAGTGTAGCCGATTTCAATTAACAAAAAGACCAGGTAAAAATGCAAAAGTGGAAAAATTGTTCCAGTGCTGCTGGTAAGAGGCTAATCCGACGTATTTTGTGACGAGAAATCGAATGGTGCAAACCGCGTTGCTCTCCGACCAATACTTTTGGCTGTAGTGACAATTGAATGATCATTTATGTCATAATCACGTGCCCAGCAACGGCTCTTACTCCATGGAAACCAGGGAAATTTGCAATTTTTCAACAGCTGCCGATGCCTGGCTCAATTCCGCATCTTTTGGCACCTTACTGAAGTGGGTCAGTGTTCAGTTTTACTTTTTACAGCAGACTGTATCAAGTACCTTGTGTTTATCACGTACAAATGGTGTGGTTTTTCTACACGTAGATAAAGACATTGACATTGTCTTGCACTTAGAAGTAAGGCAATTGCTGGGTGAGTTAAATGGGCTTAGCCCAAAGATTTGACGTCTTCTGGGCTACCGAAGGGCACATAACTTATAGTCAAAAGTTGAATATAGTAATGACCAGTCGCGATTGTACAGAGTACAGTGTAGCCGATTTCAATTAACAAAAAGACCAGGCAATAATGCAAAAGTGGAAAAACTGTTCCAGTGCTGCTGGTAAGAGGCTAATCCGACGTATTTTGTGACGAGAAATCGAATGGTGCAAACCGGGTTGCTCTCCGACCAATACGTTTGGCTGTAGTGACAATTGAATGATCATTTATGTCATAATCACGTGCCCAGCAACGGCTCTTACTCCATGGAAACCAGGGAAATTTGCAATTTATCAACAGCTGCCGATGCCTGGCCCAATTCCGCATCTTTTGGCACCTTATTCATGTGGGTCTGTGGTCAGTTGTACTTTTTACAGCAGACTGTATCAAGTACCTTGTGTTTTTCACGTACAAATGGTGTGGTTTTTCTACACGTAGATAAAGACATTGAGATTGTCTTGGACTTAGAAGTAAGACAATTGCTGGGTGAGTTAAATGGGCTTAGCCCAAAGATTTGACGTCTTCTGGGCTACCGAAGGGCACATAACTTATAGTCAAAAGTTGAATATAGTAATGACCAGTCGCGATTGTACAGAGTACAGTGTAGCCGATTTCAATTAACAAAAAGACCAGGTAAAAATGCAAAAGTGGAAAAATTGTTCCAGTGCTGTTGGTAAGAGGCTAATCCGACGTATTTTGTGACGAGAAATCGAATGGTGCAAACCGCGTTGCTCTCTGACCAATACCTTTGGCTGTAGCGACAATTGCATGATTATTTATGTCATAATCACGTGCCCAGCAACGGCTCTTACTCCATGGAAACATTGGCAATTTTTCAACAGGTGCCGATGCCTGGCTCAATTCCGCATCTTTTGGCACCTTATTCATGTGGGTCTGTGGTCAGTTGTACTTTTTACAGCAGACTGTATCAAGTACCTTGTGTTTTTCACGTACAAATGGTGTTGTTTTTCTACACGTAGATAAAGACATTGAGATTGTCTTGGACTTAGAAGTAAGACAATTGCTGGGTGAGTTAAATGGGCTTGGCCCAAAGATTTCAGGTCTTCTGGGCTACCGAAGGGCACATAACTTATAGTCAAAAGTTGAATATAGTAATGACCAGTCGCGATTGTACAGAGTACAGTGTAGCCGATTTCAATTAACAAAAAGACCAGGCAAAAATGCAAAAGTGGAAAAACTGTTCCAGTGCTGCTGGTAAGAGGCTAATCCGACGTATTTTGTGACGAGAAATCGAATGGTGCAAACCGCGTTGCTCTCCGACCAATACTTTTGGCTGTAGTGACAATTGAATGATCATTTATGTCATAATCACGTGCCCAGCAACGGCTCTTACTCCATGGAAACCAGGGAAATTTGCAATTTTTCAACAGCTGCCGATGCCTGTCTCAATTCCGCATCTTTTGGCACCTTACTGAAGTGAGTCAGTGTTCAGTTGTACTTTTTACAGCAGACTGTATCAAGTACCTTGTGTTTTTCACGTACAAATGGTGTGGTTTTTCTACACGTAGATAAAGACATTGAGATTGTCTTGGACTTAGAAGTAAGACAATTGCTGGGTGAGTTAAATGGGCTTAGCCCAAAGATTTGACGTCTTCTGGGCTACCGAAGGGCACATAACTTATAGTCAAAAGTTGAATATAGTAATGACCAGTCGCGATTGTACAGAGTACAGTGTAGCCGATTTCAATTAACAAAAAGACCAGGCAAAAATGCAAAAGTAGAAAAACTGTTCCAGTGCTGCTGGTAAGAGGCTAATCCGATGTATTTTGTGACGAGAAATCGAATGGTGCAAACCGCGTTGCTTTCCGACCAATACTTTTGGCTGTAGTGACAATTGAATGATCATTTATGTCATAATCACGTGCCCAGCAACGGCTCTTACTCCATGGAAACCAGGGAAATTTGCAATTTTTCAACAGGTGCCGATGCCTGGCTCAATTCCGCATCTTTTGGCACCTTATTCATGTGGGTCTGTGGTCAGTTGTACTTTTTACAGCAGACTGTATCAAGTACCTTGTGTTTTTCACGTACAAATGGTGTTGTTTTTCTACACGTAGATAAAGACATTGAGATTGTCTTGGACTTAGAAGTAAGACAATTGCTGGGTGAGTTAAATGGGCTTAGCCCAAAGATTTGACGTCTTCTGGGCTACCGAAGGGCACATAACTTATAGTCAAAAGTTGAATATAGTAATGACCAGTCGCGATTGTACAGAGTACAGTGTAGCCGATTTCAATTAACAAAAAGACCGGGTAAAAATGCAAAAGTGGAAAAACTGTTCCAGTGCTGCTGGTAAGAGGCTAATCCGACGTATTTTGTGACGAGAAATCGAATGGTGCAAACCGCGTTGCTCTCCGACCAATACTTTTGCCTGTAGCGACAATTGAATGATCATTTATGTCATAATCACGTGCCCAGCAACGGCTCTTACTCCATGGAAACCAGGGAAATTTGCAATTTTTCAACAGCTGCCGATGCCTGGCCCAATTCCTCATCTTTTGGCACCTTATAATTGTGGGTCAGTGTTTAGTTGTACTTTTTACAGCAGACTGTATCAAGTACCTTGTGTTTTTCACGTACAAATGGTGTGGTTTTTCTACACGTAGATAAAGACATTGAGATTGTCTTGGACTTAGAAGTAAGACAATTGCTGGGTGAGTTAAATGGGCTTGGCCCAAAGATTTCAGGTCTTCTGGGCTACCGAAGGGCACATAACTTATAGTCAAAAGTTGAATATAGTAATGACCAGTCGCCATTGTACAGGGTACAGTGTAGCCGATTTCAATTAACAAAAAGACCAGGTAAAAATGCAAAAGTGGAAAAATTGTTCCAGTGCTGCTGGTAAGAGGCTAATCCGACGTATTTTGTGACGAGAAATCGAATGGTGCAAACCGCGTTGCTCTCCGACCAATACTTTTGGCTGTAGTGACAATTGAATGATCATTTATGTCATAATCACGTGCCCAGCAACGGCTCTTACTCCATGGAAACCAGGGAAATTTGCAATTTTTCAACAGCTGCCGATGCCTGGCTCAATTCCGCATCTTTTGGCACCTTACTGAAATGGGTCAGTGTTCAGTTTTACTTTTTACAGCAGACTGTATCAAGTACCTTGTGTTTATCACGTACAAATGGTGTGGTTTTTCTACACGTAGATAAAGACATTGAGATTGTCTTGCACTTAGAAGTAAGGCAATTGCTGGGTGAGTTAAATGGGCTTAGCCCAAAGATTTCAGGTCTTCTGGGCTACCGAAGGGCACATAACTTATAGTCAAAAGTTGAATGTAGTAATGACCAGTCGCGATTGTACAGAGTACAGTGTAGCCGATTTCAATTAACAAAAAGACCAGGCAAAAATGCAAAAGTAGAAAAACTGTTCCAGTGCTGCTGGTAAGAGGCTAATCCGATGTATTTTGTGACGAGAAATCGAATGGTGCAAACCGCGCTGCTCTCCGACCAATACTTTTGCCTGTAGTGACAATTGAATGATCATTTATGTCATAATCACGTGCCCAGCAACGGCTCTTACTCCATGGAAACCAGGGAAATTTGCAATTTTTCAACAGCTGCCGATGCCTGGCCCAATTCCTCATCTTTTGGCACCTTATAATTGTGGGTCAGTGTTTAGTTGTACTTTTTACAGCAGACTGTATCAAGTACCTTGTGTTTTTCACGTACAAATGGTGTGGTTTTTCTACACGTAGATAAAGACATTGAGATTGTCTTGGACTTAGAAGTAAGACAATTGCTGGGTGAGTTAAATGGGCTTGGCCCAAAGATTTGACGTCTTCTGGGCTACCGAAGGGCACATAACTTATAGTCAAAAGTTGAATATAGTAATGACCAATCGCGATTGTACAGAGTACAGTGTAGCCGATTTCAATTAACAAAAAGACCAGGTAAAAATGCAAAAGTGGAAAAATTGTTCCAGTGCTGCTGGTAAGAGGCTAATCCGACGTATTTTGTGACGAGAAATCGAATGGTGCAAACCGCGTTGCTCTCCGACCAATACTTTTGGCTGTAGTGACAATTGAATGATCATTTATGTCATAATCACGTGCCCAGCAACGGCTCTTACTCCATGGAAACCAGGGAAATTTGCAATTTTTCAACAGCTGCCGATGCCTGGCTCAATTCCGCATCTTTTGGCACCTTACTGAAGTGGGTCAGTGTTCAGTTTTACTTTTTACAGCAGACTGTATCAAGTACCTTGTGTTTTTCACGTACAAATGGTGTGGTTTTTCTACACGTAGATAAAGACATTGAGATTGTCTTGGACTTAGAAGTAAGACAATTGCTGGGTGAGTTAAATGGGCTTAGCCCAAAGATTTGACGTCTTCTGGGCTACCGAAGGGCACATAACTTATAGTCAAAAGTTGAATATAGTAATGACCAGTCGCGATTGTACAGAGTACAGTGTAGCCGATTTCAATTAACAAAAAGACCAGGTAAAAATGCAAAAGTGGAAAAATTGTTCCAGTGCTGTTGGTAAGAGGCTAATCCGACGTATTTTGTGACGAGAAATCGAATGGTGCAAACCGCGTTGCTCTCTGACCAATACCTTTGGCTGTAGCGACAATTGCATGATTATTTATGTCATAATCACGTGCCCAGCAACGGCTCTTACTCCATGGAAACATTGGCAATTTTTCAACAGCTGCCGATGCCTGGCTCAATTCCGCATCTTTTGGCACCTTATTCATGTGGGTCTGTGGTCAGTTGTACTTTTTACAGCAGACTGTATCAAGTACCTTGTGTTTTTCACGTACAAATGGTGTTGTTTTTCTACACGTAGATAAAGACATTGAGATTGTCTTGGACTTAGAAGTAAGACAATTGCTGGGTGAGTTAAATGGGCTTGGCCCAAAGATTTCAGGTCTTCTGGGCTACCGAAGGGCACATAACTTATAGTCAAAAGTTGAATATAGTAATGACCAGTCGCGATTGTACAGAGTACAGTGTAGCCGATTTCAATTAACAAAAAGACCAGGCAAAAATGCAAAAGTGGAAAAACTGTTCCAGTGCTGCTGGTAAGAGGCTAATCCGACGTATTTTGTGACGAGAAATCGAATGGTGCAAACCGCGTTGCTCTCCGACCAATACTTTTGGCTGTAGTGACAATTGAATGATCATTTATGTCATAATCACGTGCCCAGCAACGGCTCTTACTCCATGGAAACCAGGGAAATTTGCAATTTTTCAACAGCTGCCGATGCCTGTCTCAATTCCGCATCTTTTGGCACCTTACTGAAGTGAGTCAGTGTTCAGTTGTACTTTTTACAGCAGACTGTATCAAGTACCTTGTGTTTTTCACGTACAAATGGTGTGGTTTTTCTACACGTAGATAAAGACATTGAGATTGTCTTGGACTTAGAAGTAAGACAATTGCTGGGTGAGTTAAATGGGCTTAGCCCAAAGATTTGACGTCTTCTGGGCTACCGAAGGGCACATAACTTATAGTCAAAAGTTGAATATAGTAATGACCAGTCGCGATTGTACAGAGTACAGTGTAGCCGATTTCAATTAACAAAAAGACCAGGTAAAAATGCAAAAGTGGAAAAACTGTTCCAGTGCTGCTGGTAAGAGGCTAATCCGACGTATTTTGTGACGAGAAATCGAATGGTGCAAACAGCGTTGCTCTCCGACCAATACTTTTGCCTGTAGCGACAATTGAATGATCATTTATGTCATAATCACGTGCCCAGCAACGGCTCTTACTCCATGGAAACCAGGGAAATTTGCAATTTTTCAACAGCTGCCGATGCCTGGCCCAATTCCTCATCTTTTGGCACCTTATAATTGTGGGTCAGTGTTTAGTTGTACTTTTTACAGCAGACTGTATCAAGTACCTTGTGTTTTTCACGTACAAATGGTGTTGTTTTTCTACACGTAGATAAAGACATGGAGATTGTCTTGGACTTAGAAGTAAGACAATTGCTGGGTGAGTTAAATGGGCTTGGCCCAAAGATTTCAGGTCTTCTGGGCTACCGAAGGGCACATAACTTATAGTCAAAAGTTGAATATAGTAATGACCAGTCGCGATTGTACAGAGTACAGTGTAGCCGATTTCAATTAACAAAAAGACCAGGCAAAAATGCAAAAGTGGAAAAACTGTTCCAGTGCTGCTGGTAAGAGGCTAATCCGACGTATTTTGTGACGAGAAATCGAATGGTGCAAACCGCGTTGCTCTCCGACCAATACTTTTGGCTGTAGTGACAATTGAATGATCATTTATGTCATAATCACGTGCCCAGCAACGGCTCTTACTCCATGGAAACCAGGGAAATTTGCAATTTTTCAACAGCTGCCGATGCCTGTCTCAATTCCGCATCTTTTGGTACCTTACTGAAGTGAGTCAGTGTTCAGTTGTACTTTTTACAGCAGACTGTATCAAGTACCTTGTGTTTTTCACGTACAAATGGTGTGGTTTTTCTACACGTAGATAAAGACATTGAGATTGTCTTGCACTTAGAAGTAAGACAATTGCTGGGTGAGTTAAATGGGCTTAGCCCAAAGATTTGACGTCTTCTGGGCTACCGAAGGGCACATAACTTATAGTCAAAAGTTGAATATAGTAATGACCAGTCGCGATTGTACAGAGTACAGTGTAGCCGATTTCAATTAACAAAAAGACCGGTAAAAATGCAAAAGTGGAAAAACTGTTCCAGTGCTGCTGGTAAGAGGCTAATCCGACGTATTTTGTGAAGAGAAATCGAATGGTGCAAACCGCGTTGCTCTCCGACCAATACTTTTGCCTGTAGCGACAATTGAATGATCATTTATGCCATAATCACGTGCCCAGCAACGGCTCTTACTCCATGGAAACCAGGGAAATTTGCAATTTTTCAACAGCTGCCGATGCCTGGTCCAATTCCTCATCTTTTGGCACCTTATAATTGTGGGTCAGTGTTTAGTTGTACTTTTTACAGCAGACTGTATCAAGTACCTTGTGTTTTTCACGTACAAATGGTGTGGTTTTTCTACACGTAGATAAAGACATTGAGATTGTCTTGGACTTAGAAGTAAGACAATTGCTGGGTGAGTTAAATGGGCTTGGCCCAAAGATTTGACGTCTTCTGGGCTACCGAAGGGCACATAACTTATAGTCAAAAGTTGAATATAGTAATGACCAGTCGCGATTGTACAGAGTACAGTGTAGCCGATTTCAATTAACAAAAAGACCAGGTAAAAATGCAAAAGTGGAAAAATTGTTCCAGTGCTGCTGGTAAGAGGCTAATCCGACGTATTTTGTGACGAGAAATCGAATGGTGCAAACCGCGTTGCTCTCCGACCAATACTTTTGGCTGTAGTGACAATTGAATGATCATTTATGTCATAATCACGTGCCCAGCAACGGCTCTTACTCCATGGAAACCAGGGAAATTTGCAATTTTTCAACAGCTGCCGATGCCTGGCTCAATTCCGCATCTTTTGGCACCTTACTGAAGTGGGTCAGTGTTCAGTTTTACTTTTTACAGCAGACTGTATCAAGTACCTTGTGTTTATCACGTACAAATGGTGTGGTTTTTCTACACGTAGATAAAGACATTGAGATTGTCTTGCACTTAGAAGTAAGGCAATTGCTGGGTGAGTTAAATGGGCTTAGCCCAAAGATTTGACGTCTTCTGGGCTACCGAAGGGCACATAACTTATAGTCAAAAGTTGAATATAGTAATGACCAGTCGCGATTGTACAGAGTACAGTGTAGCCGATTTCAATTAACAAAAAGACCAGGCAATAATGCAAAAGTGGAAAAACTGTTCCAGTGCTGCTGGTAAGAGGCTAATCCGACGTATTTTGTGACGAGAAATCGAATGGTGCAAACCGGGCTGCTCTCCGACCAATACGTTTGGCTGTAGTGACAATTGAATGATCATTTATGTCATAATCACGTGCCCAGCAACGGCTCTTACTCCATGGAAACCAGGGAAATTTGCAATTTATCAACAGCTGCCGATGCCTGGCCCATTCCGCATCTTTTGGCACCTTATTCATGTGGGTCTGTGGTCAGTTGTACTTTTTACAGCAGACTGTATCAAGTACCTTGTGTTTTTCACGTACAAATGGTGTGGTTTTTCTACACGTAGATAAAGACATTGAGATTGTCTTGGACTTAGAAGTAAGACAATTGCTGGGTGAGTTAAATGGGCTTAGCCCAAAGATTTGACGTCTTCTGGGCTACCGAAGGGCACATAACTTATAGTCAAAAGTTGAATATAGTAATGACCAGTCGCGATTGTACAGAGTACAGTGTAGCCGATTTCAATTAACAAAAAGACCAGGTAAAAATGCAAAAGTGGAAAAATTGTTCCAGTGCTGTTGGTAAGAGGCTAATCCGACGTATTTTGTGACGAGAATCGAATGGTGCAAACCGCGTTGCTCTCTGACCAATACCTTTGGCTGTAGCGACAATTGCATGATTATTTATGTCATAATCACGTGCCCAGCAACGGCTCTTACTCCATGGAAACATTGGCAATTTTTCAACAGCTGCCGATGCCTGGCTCAATTCCGCATCTTTTGGCACCTTATTCATGTGGGTCTGTGGTCAGTTGTACTTTTTACAGCAGACTGTATCAAGTACCTTGTGTTTTTCACGTACAAATGGTGTTGTTTTTCTACACGTAGATAAAGACATTGAGATTGTCTTGGACTTAGAAGTAAGGCAATTGCTGGGTGAGTTAAATGGGCTTGGCCCAAAGATTTCAGGTCTTCTGGGCTACCGAAGGGCACATAACTTATAGTCAAAAGTTGAATATAGTAATGACCAGTCGCGATTGTACAGAGTACAGTGTAGCCGATTTCAATTAACAAAAAGACCAGGCAAAAATGCAAAAGTGGAAAAACTGTTCCAGTGCTGCTGGTAAGAGGCTAATCGACGTATTTTGTGACGAGAAATCGAATGGTGCAAACCGCGTTGCTCTCCGACCAATACTTTTGGCTGTAGTGACAATTGAATGATCATTTATGTCATAATCACGTGCCCAGCAACGGCTCTTACTCCATGGAAACCAGGGAAATTTGCAATTTTTCAACAGCTGCCGATGCCTGGCCCAATTCCTCATCTTTTGGCACCTTATAATTGTGGGTCAGTGTTTAGTTGTACTTTTTACAGCAGACTGTATCAAGTACCTTGTGTTTTTCACGTACAAATGGTGTTGTTTTTCTACACGTAGATAAAGACATGGAGATTGTCTTGGACTTAGAAGTAAGACAATTGCTGGGTGAGTTAAATGGGCTTGGCCCAAAGATTTCAGGTCTTCTGGGCTACCGAAGGGCACATAACTTATAGTCAAAAGTTGAATATAGTAATGACCAGTCGCGATTGTACAGAGTACAGTGTAGCCGATTTCAATTAACAAAAAGACCAGGCAAAAATGCAAAAGTGGAAAAAACTGTTCCAGTGCTGCTGGTAAGAGGCTAATCCGACGTATTTTGTGACGAGAAATCGAATGGTGCAAACCGCGTTGCTCTCCGACCAATACTTTTGGCTGTAGTGACAATTGAATGATCATTTATGTCATAATCACGTGCCCAGCAACGGCTCTTACTCCATGGAAACCAGGGAAATTTGCAATTTTTCAACAGCTGCCGATGCCTGTCTCAATTCTGCATCTTTTGGCACCTTACTGAAGTGAGTCAGTGTTCAGTTGTACTTTTTACAGCAGACTGTATCAAGTACCTTGTGTTTTTCACGTACAAATGGTGTGGTTTTTCTACACGTAGATAAAGACATTGAGATTGTCTTGGACTTAGAAGTAAGACAATTGCTGGGTGAGTTAAATGGGCTTAGCCCAAAGATTTCAGGTTTTCTGGGCTACCGAAGGGCACATAACTTATAGCCAAAAGTTGAATATAGTAATGACCAGTCGCGATTGTACAGAGTACAGTGTAGCCGATTTCAATTAACAAAAAGACCAGGCAAAAATGCAAAAGTGGAAAAACTATTCCAGTGCTGCTGGTAAGAGGCTAATCCGACGTATTTTGTGACGAGAAATCAAATGATGCAAAACCGCGTTGCTCTCTGACCAATACTTTTGGCTGTAGTGACAATTGAATGATCATTTATGTCATAATCACGTGCCCAGCAACGGCTCTTACTCCATGGAAACCAGGGAAATTTGCAATTTTTCAACAACTGCCGATGCCTGGCTCAATCCGCAACTTTTGGCACCTTACTGAAGTGGGTCAGTGTTCAGTTTTACTTTTTACAGCAGACTGTATCAAGTACCTTGTGTTTATCACGTACAAATGGTGTGGTTTTTCTACACGTAGATAAAGACATTGAGATTGTCTTGCACTTAGAAGTAAGACAATTGCTGGGTGAGTTAAATGGGCTTGGCCCAAAGATTTCAGGTCTTCTGGGCTACCGAAGGGCACATAACTTATAGTCAAAGTTGAATATAGTAATGACCAGTCGCGATTGTACAGAGTACAGTGTAGCCGATTTCAATTAACAAAAAGACCAGGCAAAAATGCAAAAGTAGAAAAACTGTTCCAGTGCTGCTGGTAAGAGGCTAATCCGACGTATTTTGTGACGAGAAATCGAATGGTGCCAAACCGCGTTGCTCTCCGACCAATACTTTTGGCTGTAGTGACAATTGAATGATCATTTATGTCATAATCACGTGCCCAGCAACGGCTCTTACTCCATGGAAACCAGGGAAATTTGCAATTTTTCAACAGCTGCCGATGCCTGTCTCAATTCCGCATCTTTTGGCACCTTACTGAAGTGAGTCAGTGTTCAGTTGTACTTTTTACAGCAGACTGTATCAAGTACCTTGTGTTTTTCACGTACAAATGGTGTGGTTTTTCTACACGTAGATAAAGACATTGAGATTGTCTTGGACTTAGAAGTAAGACAATTGCTGGGTGAGTTAAATGGGCTTAGCCCAAAGATTTGACGTCTTCTGGGCTACCGAAGGGCACATAACTTATAGTCAAAAGTTGAATATAGTAATGACCAGTCGCGATTGTACAGAGTACAGTGTAGCCGATTTCAATTAACAAAAAGACCAGGCAAAAATGCAAAAGTAGAAAAACTGTTCCAGTGCTGCTGGTAAGAGGCTAATCGATGTATTTGTGACGAGAAATCGAATGGTGCAAACCGCGTTTGCTCTCCGACCAATACTTTTGCCTGTAGTGACAATTGAATGATCATTTATGTCATAATCACGTGCCCAGCAACGGCTCTTACTCCATGGAAACCAGGGAAATTTGCAATTTTTCAACAACTGCCCGATGCCTGGCTCAATCCGCATCTTTTGGCACCTTATTCATGTGGGTCTGTGGTCAGTTGTACTTTTTACAGCAGACTGTATCAAGTACCTTGTGTTTTTCACGTACAAATGGTGTTGTTTTTCTACACGTAGATAAAGACATTGAGATTGTCTTGGACTTAGAAGTAAGACAATTGCTGGGTGAGTTAAATGGGCTTAGCCCAAAGATTTGACGTCTTCTGGGCTACCGAAGGGCACATAACTTATAGTCAAAAGTTGAATATAGTAATGACCAGTCGCGATTGTACAGAGTACAGTGTAGCCGATTTCAATTTAACAAAAAGACCGGGTAAAAATGCAAAAGTGGAAAAACTGTTCCAGTGCTGCTGGTAAGAGGCTAATCCGACGTATTTTGTGACGAGAAATCGAATGGTGCAAACCGCGTTGCTCTCCGACCAATACTTTTGCCTGTAGCGACAATTGAATGATCATTTATGTCATAATCACGTGCCCAGCAACGGCTCTTACTCCATGGAAACCAGGGAAATTTGCAATTTTTCAACAGCTGCCGATGCCTGGCCCAATTCCTCATCTTTTGGCACCTTATAATTGTGGGTCAGTGTTTAGTTGTACTTTTTACAGCAGACTGTATCAAGTACCTTGTGTTTTTCACGTACAAATGGTGTGGTTTTTCTACACGTAGATAAAGACATTGAGATTGTCTTGGACTTAGAAGTAAGACAATTGCTGGGTGAGTTAAATGGGCTTGGCCCAAAGATTTCAGGTCTCTGGGCTACCGAAGGGCACATAACTTATAGTCAAAAGTTGAATATAGTAATGACCAGTCGCGATTGTACAGAGTACAGTGTAGCCGATTTCAATTAACAAAAAGACCAGGTAAAATGCAAAAGTGGAAAAATTGTTCCAGTGCTGCTGGTAAGAGGCTAATCCGACGTATTTTGTGACGAGAAATCGAATGGTGCAAACCGCGTTGCTCTCCGACCAATACTTTTGGCTGTAGTGACAATTGAATGATCATTTATGTCATAATCACGTGCCCAGCAACGGCTCTTACTCCATGGAAACCAGGGAAATTTGCAATTTTTCAACAGCTGCCGATGCCTGGCTCAATTCCGCATCTTTTGGCACCTTACTGAAGTGGGTCAGTGTTCAGTTTTACTTTTTACAGCAGACTGTATCAAGTACCTTGTGTTTTTCACGTACAAATGGTGTGGTTTTTCTACACGTAGATAAAGACATTGAGATTGTCTTGGACTTAGAAGTAAGACAATTGCTGGGTGAGTTAAATGGGCTTAGCCCAAAGATTTCAGGTTTTCTGGGCTACCGAAGGGCACATAACTTATAGTCAAAAGTTGAATATAGTAATGACCAGTCGCGATTGT
>NW_027018526.1:0-18161 GCF_032854445.1 Liolophura sinensis
AAAGGTTTTTGAGGTCATGTTCTCAGTTTTTCTTGTTTATGATCATGATCAGTCTACCTTCGTGGTCTTTGTGCTTAGGTCTACCCATGATTTACTATGGCTAGGTTCACCTTCTTGCCTACTTTCTTGGTGTTTATGACCTAGGGCTAAATGCCATGTGTCTACGATTTACTTCCGAAGAGCTCAGCCACAGGTTCCTTTTGTTAGCTGTTTACCCACATGAACTACTTCTGAAGTGTTTACTCTCATGATCTGCTTTTGATGAGTTTAACCTTAGATTCTACTTTTTACGTGTTCACCATAGTGATCTGAAGTGTTTAGGGATTTGCCTTTGTTTGCTTAATTGTATGGTCAATAGTTAAAGTGGTACAAAGTCCCAAAAAAATAGTGTTTCTGGAATTTCCAGCATCAAACGATGTCGTCAATATTTCACTGGATATGCTGCTGCTTGGATAATGAAACCAGATATTTCAGAAGCTTTTAATATGCTTGTAGTGTAAAGTCTCGTCCTTCAGACTTTCAGACTAACGATAATCGCCAGATACTTTGTTGTGCAAAAATAAAGGAACATAGCCCGACAGAAAAAATGTACATGACACCAGTGAATCAAAACTAGCGGACTTCTCGAGCACCAGAACAATGAATTTGATCATTTAACTGACCAGTTATCGACATATTTCATGAGAAAACGTATCAGTGAACCTTAGTTTATAAGGTGTGATCTGTCTTAGATTACCTTACTACCGTCTCTATGCCAACCGTAAACACAGGCCTGCTTTGGCAGATGTTGCTTATGTGAAGACTTCTTTATTTTATTGGCAAGTTAGAAGAGGTCGTTAACACTGAACCGTATTCCCTCCAAGCCCGATCTCCCAGAAAGCGGTGACTTTTAACGCACAGCTACTATTATAGTATATTTTGTCTAGTGACACTTTACAACCTATATTCTCTCTTCTTATTGGTGATATGATTTTGTGTCTTTCACGATGGGTTTGTATTATGATGTGGCTGATTCTTTATGTTCCTTTGGATATGATCTTGGCCAACCTGTATGCCCGTAGAGTCGGGTCATTTACGGGGTTTTGGGGACAAGGATCCATTCTCTGTGCGGAATCTGGAATAGCCTCAGCTATGATGTGCCAGCTTCTCTGCCTACAAAATCCAGAATGCATGTCATACTTCTACAACAAAGAGGAAAAGCGATGTCAGATTCACAGCTTACTGTTTTTGTATACAATTGACGCCCAACTAAAACCAGGCTCGGAGTACTATGTCGTGTTTTACAGTAAGTGATTCAGTCATTTATTTTAAATGTTATATAATTTATGTTTTAACTCTACGTTGTGAAAGTACATGTATTTCATTCTGTAAACCTTAATAACTTAATGTTATACCTATTCAGGTATGGTGATTACTATTATTATAATATACTATATTACAGACTATCACAGATAACCCGAAATTAAAATTATCATATTCGTGTGTGAATGACTATATTACCATCTAGACACAAGTTTAAGGATAAGAGAGTACCTTGTCAAACTTTCAACAACACTAACTATTGCCACGAAATGTAAAAAAATAAAAAAATTATTTTATATTGAAGAACCGAGTGTGTGGTTATATGATGTGAGGTGTGTGGCCGATATTGAAATTTTCATTACAACCGAATATTAAAGACTTACAGCATAGAAAGTAAGGAGTAGCGACGACAGTGTGATAGTTGGCGAATGGTCACACGTAATCGGTGAAATGCGGCCTTTGTCAATTAACCTGAGTATAGAAAAAGCAGAAAAAGTGGTGTTACCTTTAATTAACTAACCCTCACTGGTCTAGAATGACTCAAAATGTTGTCATCACTTATAAAAACAATATCATGAAAACAATGCAAATGAAGCTATATGTAAAGTTGCAAGATGCTTCCATTGGTTCCTATTGTAAGCTGACGTTCTAGTGTAATCGGAAGTACTTTTTATCTGCCTCCATAACAGACGGAATCTTGCCTCTACACACACACAAACACACACACCCACATATATATATATATATATATATATATATATATATGTGTGTGTGTGTGTGTGTGTGTGTGTGTGTGTGTAATAATAAGCAACGTTTAAGCAATGTTTGCTTTTTTTTTTTCCTAAATAGACCATCGTGCAACTGGCTCGGAGTACTTCTGTAACCGTGCCCATGTACTGTGCTATAGTTTCCATCTTGAGAACAAGGAAACATGGCCGTCAGCTAGGACCAGCTGTGTGAACAAAGGCGCAGATCTTATTGTCCTGGACACGTATCTGAAAGCCCAGCATATCGCACTAACGATCAACTCCACGTCATGTGAGTAGATACCAAACTAGTAGAGCTGGGCTTTGGGATGAATTACGTGTCTTCATATGTTTGTGAAAGGCAAATTCAAGTATATAGACCTGTTTTTAGAAAATGCATGTATTAGCAAAACTGTCCAGTAAAAGCAATAAGATTCAAGCGTATTAGAATGTATATATATGCAGAATAAGTGTGAGGAAGGGCACACTGAACACATCTTAAAGAATACGTGAGACGTGTTACACTAATATAAATGATAGACCTATCTCATGTTATCATATATAGGCCTATCACTCCGATACAAATGACCCTACAATGGAACCATTTGAGCAAGACAGCCAGACATTTGGGCCTTATTATCGCAGCTCTGGTGTTCTACAACTTGTTCCCTCTGAACACAACGACAACATCACTCCGTAGACGGTATTCCTCGACAGATATACCTGTTGGAAGGAAGCATTTTTGATGATGGTTTTGATGATGATCTTCGCGACCGATGATGAAACAAGCCAACTGGGGAAGAGTCGAAACCGATATGTATGACAAAGTGTAAGTCTTTTGCTGCCCTTGTGTAATGAATATCCTTCTGGTTTTTTCCAGTTCCTTCCAAGAAATTTCACGCCGGGCTTTCCGACGTAGCGGTGGAAGGGACTTGGGTGTGGGTAAATGGAGTTCCTGTGGACCCTGCATTGTGGCAGGATAAACAGCCAGACAACGGCCTCGGGAGTGGGCAAAACTACGGTGTCATATGGAAAGTCAGGAAGTTCCCAATGTTTCTGAACGACGATGATATGGTATTACTGCATTACATTTGCGAAATGCCTTACTCATTGCTCATTTAGTTTTATATATCCTCTCGAAAAATGGATGCAGATTTCACCAGATGTCGTTGAGTGTATGTGATGTAGTCAGCTTTTGTCTTTACATGACCTTGACGTGTATATTATATAGACAGTCTGTGGGTGGGTACAGTATCAAATGACGGCCTTGACGTGTATATCATGTAGACAGTCTGTGGGCGGGTGCAATTTCAACTGACGGCCTCGACGTATGTATCATGTAGATAGTCTGTCGGGTGGTACAATTTCACCTGACGACTTATTTGTATATACAAATATACAGTATAGAATTAGAGTGAACTTGATGTTTATATAATGTTTCAGATATTAATTAATTTTCAGTATACATTGTATGTATTACAGTCAAAACCCATTGTCTTTAAATCATGCCAATCTGTCAGGCTATACATGCCATTCGCCGTAAATATTAACTCATTTTAAACACATTATTGTGTTGTACCATGACTTGCCAAACAGCCAGCTGAACTCATCGATTTTAATCAAGTATCATATTCAATATACCCTAATATAAATCTTCTCAGCTGAAAATCTTTAGCGGAACCTTCAGTATGATTGTATAGTTCGATCAATATATAGCCCCAACGGCTCTTTACCAGATTAAGAAAAGCAACTATACCGGTTTTTGTGACCAAATAGTACCATAATCTTCCGCTCACGCATAAGTATAAGTTATCGACGATGTATCCATTTGTTTTCTGTTTTGTCCATTTCAGCCAAGTATTCAAAGATCCATAGCTAGATCCCTTCTCAACTACAGTAGGCTATACCGATATTATTGAGCAGAGAGGCTCAGGAGTACGTATATCTTCTTCTTGACAATGTTCTGCTCACATTATGATTTTATTGATCACATTCCTTGTTGAAGACTAATCTTCTTCACATCAGTCAGCTGTGGTAACCGTGAGGATATTCCACCATCATATCCCCTTAAGCCTAATTTCCAGGCACACACCTATGACTACGTTTAGAGACCGGGAAATACTTATCAAGCTGATGGAACGGTGCATACTGAAATTTGTCACAAACTTTCCTCCAGTTCTATCAGTATTTTTGGCAAAAAAGACTCATGCGGATCATACATGACATTATCTTACAAAGTGTACAACTTGACTGCAAAACTCCTCTACAACAACTTGTACACGTTTAACAAAAAAAAGAGAGATGACAAAAATAATCTGGACAAGGATACATCTTCCATAATTGTTGTTAATAAACATTATATTATCTGATTCTTATTGGACATTATTCCATCAAACAACTTTCTTCTACAATGGTAAACAAAAAAAAATACCGCATTGCGCAGACGGAATGGATCGCCATCTCTTTCGTAGGTCCTTCATACATCCACATTGTACTACTTGCAGATGAAACAGACGTCCGTATTAGGTGTATATAACACCATAACATTACGTACGTAAAACCTTTTGCCGCAGATACCACATATTTTCTCCCAGGTCGACTAAGCCAGCTACTAGTATTACATACATGTGGAGTTTAGATTCCGTATGAATGTATATGAATGTGATGTTTATACTGGGCTTACATATTTCGGATAGGCGAAGTATTATTCAACAGGCGTACGGATTTGGTCTGTTTGGGTTCTCAATGAAAAAAAAAGGCCTTATTTCAGTAAACGTTGGAATGGCTACAATAGAAACGAATATTTCAGTTGGTGTAATACATTTCAGTGTGGGGCCTGTCACACGCCAACGTGCTACAAGACATTGTTGGGATATAAATATTGAATCAACCTTGACTCCTGAACATGTCCATTGTTGTCTTGTCTCTCAATAAGTCAGTTCTATCCAAAGGCTAGGCCGTACAATTAACGACTGAAGTCGCATGTTCGAATCCAGCTACATGCATGGTTCTGCTGGGATATGGTCAAGGGATTTGTCAAGTTTCTCTACGCTCTTTATATCTCGCTGAAAGTGCACCATGCACAGGTTTCCCCTTTCCTCCATCGCGTAATACATATTATATACATTAAGGGACCGCACTGTTCTTACTGTAACATGGGTTCAAATAAACGATTCAATTTGCAACCCCTAATAACAACTTTTACTTCAGTGGGGATTACAATACCAACTCCGAATGAACCGATCAGTAAGGTTATAGACTATTTTTACCACAGACGAACATAGCTAAAACCACACGCTCCTCTCAGGTCGTGAGAAGGTCTTTCAGCAACCTGGATGTTGTGGCTTTCCCCGGGCTCTGCTTGGTTTCCTCCCACCACAATGCTGGCAGCTGTTGTACAAGTGAAATATTCTTGAGAGCGGGGTAAAACATCTATCAAATAAATAAATGAATAAAACGATATACTGAACACATCTGACTACAGTCGTTGTCCTATTCCATTCTGCTGAGTATATACCAAAGAAAAAGTACATAATTCATTGTGAAAGCCATAATAAAAGTTCGCTATCTATTCCGAGTTTAGTAGGAGGGTTGATATACACTTGCAGTCCATGTTATGGCCTGTATACATTGAATATACATGTTGTACACGTAGATGTGCCTCGCTGTCACGCCTGAAAACAGACCAAGTATTTAATAACTCGCATGTTGACAAATGCTTTACTGTATCCTAACGGGAAACCATGACAACATTCAATATTGTCTGTTATATGCTTTGTTACGACCCCTTTAAACTAGACAGCTTGCCCCACGATGGTGAATTGTTGACACAGACAAAACAGTTGAAGCATGCATACAAAAGCTTACTGAAAACAGGCTATTATCAGCAGTCTCAGGTTTCATACCGGAATTCACAAGCAATGAAAGGGCAGTAACTTTGTACTGAGAGTTGGCCCTCAGCAGAAATAAGTGGCCCTCAGCAGACATGGCCCTCAGCAGAAATATATGGAAGAGTATTATGACACTGTGTATGAAGTAGGTCTATAAATACACCAAAGATGTTGTAACAAAGAATTTGTCCCAAGACAACTAACAGATATGGAGAAGATCCAGAAGTGACGCGGTTCCTGAATTATAAGGATCCATTTTAAAGTTATTAAGGAAATACCGTGTATAATAGGACAATGGTAGCAAAGAGTTCATTATCTTGGAAATGAAATGGGGTGGAGCGGGGCAGGGGCGTAGAAAATGGGGAGTGGTTGGGGTGAAGGTATATAATGGCATTGAAGATATTGGTACCTCACATATAACATATAATGAAAAGGAATTAATTATCACTGGAGTCCATTCTTGGTAAACAAGGAATTAAGGATCACGGAAATGCATTGGTACGTAATTTACTTGTGAACAAAGAATAATATGATCACATCTTGTGGTGGAAACTTTCAACAACAGCAAAATAAACTACTAGACTATAGACTATAGTCAATATAAACTACTCTACTTGATATTACTAATGACCAGGGAGATGTGGTATAAAGGAGATAAAATGGTCATTTCCATTATGCTGTTCATTAGCAGGGCGTTTTCAAAGGGGACACCACGATATGGGGGGTAAATGTTTACGGTTTTGCACAGGTGGCTAATCAAGGAGGTGCATCTTTGGTAGCTTTTATTTGATTGGTGTTTTACGCCGTACTCAAGAATATTTCACTTAAGCAACGGTGGTAAGTATTATGGTGAGAGGAACCCGGGGAAACCCAACACAATTTGCAGGTTGCTGACAGACCTCCCCACGTATGACCGGAGAGAAGCCAGCATGAGCTGGATCTTTGGTAACTAACAAGGAATAAGCCGCTGAACCAAACTTGTCATAAAATGTGTGTTGTATGATGCCAGCGGATGGTATGTTTAACCTCCAAGTTAAACATGAACTTCGCCGCTCATGAGGCCAAATTAGAAGTAGACAACCACACCCCATCAATAATATATGACATTTAACTGACTCTCTCAATCCATGTGAACAACGTTGTGTATAGATTATTGGCGAACACAAAAATCAGCAAATCCAAAAGGCATGTATTGGTGGAAACCTTATGAAATCTTAATGCAGAATAGGTCTATGTGATTCTTCCTCAACCACACGTCGTATATATTGATTTATTCGCTTTTCCACATGGTAGTGAAGTTATCTACTACGTGCAGTTCTAGTTTCCCGCTTGGATACATAATGTCGGCAGACGACAGCATACAAGCAAATGGTCCACAGATTTCAAAGTAAAAGCCGAGATAGCAAGAGAAAAAAAAGTTTTCGAACCAAAACATGTCTCCCAACTACCAGCATTTGAATACCTTGAATATAATACTGAGCATGTCACATGATGTAAAAAACCAGTAACCCATCATTCACGTTGATACAGGGAATTAATATTACACCAAGGGATGTTCCTACATAAAATAGAAATAAACAATAACCAAAATACCTTCAAAGGAATATGTGCTTCATATTTAGACACATAATTCAAATGAGCATTAAAACTACTTTCTAAGTTGATAAGTATTAAAAAAGTATTTAAGGTTCAAAATTCGGTTGAGATCGGCCGACTATTTCTGGAGATCGCCGTGGACAAGGTTAATCCTTGTTGAATATGGTCGAATGATGAATAAAACTTCTTATGTACAAGCACACACAAAAAAGAAATACAGGTACAATATTACACATTTGATTTTCATAAGTGTTTATTTTGTCATATAAAGTAACGTTTTGTCATATAAAGTAACGCAAGTGGCAAACGGCCCAAAAAGGTGTATTTAAATGAACAACAAAATAACACATATACATATAGGCATATAAATTACCCACTAAAAGATATGTTTTGATCTTTTATAAACAGGCCTTATTATACATTGGACTTCACCAACTGCCATACAACAACCCTAATTTAGCCATTTAGGAGGAAATGAATTCGATATGTTTATGTAATCATAGCTAAAAATAACTGTCTTGGCCTGGCGATATGTATCTGTGGCACGATGGCAAGGGAAATAACAAGAGGGAATTGTTTACTGTACACTGGTCAAGAGCAAGCAACTTTCGTCTGTGGTCCCATACCCGTAAGTCCTTAATCCATTATACTCCATTTTGGACCTGAAGGTCTACATACAGTACAATTCTGCATGAAATAACATCAAACATAAATAGTTCCAAATATACATACAAATGCAGGAATACATTTGTCATATTTAACAGTCATCGAAATACCTAAATACAATGATAAATGATTTAAATGAAAACAAAGATAACATGTTCACATAAAAATATTATACCTGGGATTATAAAGATAGATGTACTTTCGTCTATGGCCCTACATCCCCACGTTCTTAATCCACTATACTGCATTTGGGACCTGAAGGTCTACATACAGTACAATTCCGCATGAAATAACATTCAACATAAACACTTCTCAATATACATACAAAAGCATGAATACACCTGTCATATTTAACGGTCATAGCAATACCTATAAAATACAATGATAAAAGGAATTAAATGATAACAAAGATAACATATGCACATAAAATGGCATACACACTTAATGTATCTTAAATGAAAAGAAATGCAAGGAATGTGATAAAGGCATGTATTAAGTTTTGTCCAACACCCTGCCATGTTTTGAATGGATTCTCATATAAGGATTATCTGAATCTCCAAACTGTTTTTCACTAAAAAATAATCTTAGGCCAAAATTTTGAGATCTGTGACAATACTTGACAATTATGATGAAAAATGGTGTCTATGACTCATGTCAAAGGAAAGAAACCATAAAAATGATGTAGACACTGGTAGAAAGACCATTAAAACCTGTATCTGAAAATACTGTTCCTTATATTTCTATTTTTTTCACCAAATTGAGTTTGTGGGTTTAATGGACCATATTGATAACGTATGTATCAGTGACGTCACACAACTTTTTCTACACCTACATTCAGGTCTGAAGAAAATTCTTTTGAAGTTCATTCAAGTAATGTGTGCAGTGCTTGTGCCCAAAAAAAGAAAATATGAAAGCAAATTTTTGCAAAAAAGAAAAATAGACACTTGTTTTAGGGCCACACCAAGTTTGTGTGACTCACTAGCGACATTATTACAAGCCCACTTTACAATCCAAATGTGTCACAGATTTACCCAATATGAAGAATACGATAGCATGAACAGTATCAGGAATGAGTTATAGCTTGAACTAACATTAACAGTTCATGACATGCATAGACTCAATAAAAATCCTCAACGCGAAGATACTTCAAGATACATGTAGTATCACAGCTGTTATCAAAACAGGATACATATTCTAATTACAAGTTGTGTATTAAAGCATTTCTGGTCAGAATTTATCCCCTATATGTACATCACATAAAAATTGCTACATGTACACATATAAATAAAATAGCGAGTTACTGAGTTAGCACCTGTACTGGTGTAGATTGTATACACCTTATATGTAAGAATGGGATTGACCTAAATTGAAACACATCAAAGCAGACTGCTAAGCCACCAAATGATACCCTAAGCTGGCTTTACATATTTAGGATTCTTACCTTCATACTGGACAGCTGACCAAAGTTTCCAGGTGGGAATTCTGACAAAATGGTACCTCATTACCTTATCATGTTTGGGGTTCACCATTGCTTTCGAATTATTTCAACTATTCAACTAACTTGACATGGGATTGAACCTAAGCCCTAGTCTATAACACAATGGCTCTAAACCACCAAGGTTAATTTCATTTCATTTCACATGAGCAAAAAAGGGGCTGATTTCACAAAACTCTGTAAAGCAATTTTTTACACCTTTTCTCAAGAAATATGACATAAGATTTTGTGAAAGTCGTCCCTGCCTCTGTTATTAGGTAAAGGATAAGAACACAGATAAAATCAGGTAAATCTCAGCATAGATCCTTAAGAAGTTCACATGAGGAGGATTGAGAGCCTGAAATGGAATGGATTGGTGCACTAGATGTGGAAGGAAGGCTCTTACACAGCCTTTATATCTCCCCTGACCCCTGACCCTCACTCCTGGCACTGACTGGTGGAAGACGAAACTTTATTCTCATGTTCATCATGTCCTCTGAACGCTGTTTGTGTAAAGTCAGTGACTCCTCTAGCCTCTGTTGAGAGCGTGTCAGCATCTCATTAGCCATAAACTTCACAGAACCTGCGAAATGAGAGAGGAACAAAATAAAGATGGAAAAGGTGGAAGGGAAACAGCTTTGTCAATACACATGCATGTCCAAAGAACATTTTTGTGCCAATAAAAAGCTTTATCATTTTGTGCAGAGCCACATGTATATGTACTTCAAAAAACATGATACAAGGTTTCTTGTGCATGTTGGCATTATTTCTTTCATTCTTCTCATTGAGGGCTTTAGATGACGGTATGCCTGCAAAAATCCTAGCACAGGATAACATTTCTTAATTTTTACAATATTAAAAACATCAAAATATATTTAACTAAAATATATATAAACTGGAGTGGATATTTCTTTCTTGGTTTTAATTGCTCTTTTATGCCTTCTGAAAGATACTACATGAATGAATTCAAGATTTTAAGGGTTCAAAACACCACATCATTTGTCATGAGATTTTGGTATCCAGAAAAAAGACACAACAGATCAATTCATTTACCCAGTTTGTTCTTAAGCATTTAAAAAATGTGAAGTCCACAGCAAAATCTTGGGAAATCACATTATCCCAGACACATATTAACCTGGCTCGTTATCTCTCCCATGAGAGTTGGTAGGCACTGTGTTTGTTGCTGGCCCCACATCACTGTCCTCTGAGCCCTCTTCCTCCTCACTGGAAACACAATATCCCGCCTCTAAGCGTTCCTCTCTGGACACATCTTCCCCATTCAGCTGCCGCAAACATGGCAGCTCCTGAATAATGCTGCCCCTGGAAAGCAAGTTCAGATGAAGCAATGCAAAATGTTAGTTGTAATGGGGTAATTTTTTTTTTTTTTTTTCAATTTTAAAGACACTTTAAAATAATTCTGTATGGAGGGTATTTAAAACGAGTTAATAAATGTATTTGCGTTATAATTTTGTCTTTTCAGCTAACATATATGTTCAACCTGGATATTGATATTTTTCATATATTCATAAATATTATCACAATTCAGATTAAATACATATGTCTGGATATAAACAACAAATTTATATCAACATTTATTTATTATTCATGCACGACACATGGTAATGATATATACCAAGAGATTGTTCCAAGTACCCACCACACAAAAATATTTTCCGATACCTCTTTCTCCTGAAAGAAAAAATTGAAAAAAAAAAACACTAAAGACCATGTTTGCAAATTAGTTTTCATGCTCTTTCATCTGATTTTGGTATGACTTTTTGTTTGTTTTTTCTCCTTTAAGGAGATCACTGCAAAAAGGTGATGTTACATGTACACATCTGGACAACTGAAAGAGTGTTTAGGCAAGAACAGCCCATATGGTAACGTACCTGTGATCTGGTAAATTTGTGCATGGATTATTACTCAAGTTGAGGATGACCAAACTCTGTGGAAATTCATCTGAGAATGAAAGCAATAATGATAAAATATTTGAAAACCATACTCTTAGGCAAAGTGAAACTGAGAAGGGACAATGATAATACCATGTTACCAGGAACACAATATAACATGCTAAGATGTTTGACTGGTCTGTTATAAAGGATTGATGGATACAAATGAGTTGTGCTCACCAACATCAAAGTCCTCTATCTGATTGTCAGATAAGTCTAGCAGGGCTAGTTTGGAGAAACCTGTCAAATTTTCAAGCTTCTTAATCTTGTTCCCAGCCAATGTCAGGAACACCAAGTTTGTCAGGCAGCTCAAGTTCTCAATCTTCTTGATGCAGTTCTGCAATATTACAGATAACATTAATAAATTAACAAATTCATGCTCATCTCTCCTTAAATTTGTAATAAAAACACTTATCTTAAATTACAACTGCTAATGTTGTTCATGTAGCATTAAACCTATTATTACATAAAATTTCAAGCCTTCTTCATATCCACCATTTCCAAAACACATATAAAACCCTCACATTCTAATAGATGAACACAGCACTGTGTCGCATAGACCAGAACTGCATATGTTAAAGTATTGCTGTATAAAATGGAAATTCAATTTCAGAACATCACCATTCATACAGTAACACTTACATGTGTATAAATTATTCCTGTACAGTATCTTTAAATTACAGTTTCTAGGTACACCAGCTCTGTAGGGTTGTGATTACATATAATATCATAGCACTGTCTTGTTCCATAAGCTTACCTTGGACACCTCTGTACTTCCCTTGCTGGCTTTAACATAATATTTCTGAGCACCAAATAATTTGTCTGTCCGTAATCATAGTCGTCTCAGCTAACAATTCCAGGTAGGTGTTCCCAGGCATAATCACTAATAAATCTACGCAAGCATGAAACTAGTGGAAACTGGATAAATTCTAACTGCCATGTTTGAATGCATACTCCTCACAGGCCATACTTACTGTCACTTACAATTAGTATATTTTGTACATCTTGTTTAATCTATTCTTCTATTGTTCCAGAGTTTGACAAATTTTTTTTATTCATCAGTGTTAATTATGGGTTCTTTCTATGTCATTACTGGTGAGACTTATCCTAAACAATTATCCAGTAGGTGTGTCAAAAGGTCTAACTTGCCTAATAATGGCAGTGATAACTGTATACATGATTCACTTCACTGTGAGGAGAATGCGTTTCAAATATAGGAGTTGGAGTTAGAATTTGTCCAGTTTTCACAAGTTACATGCTTGTGTCAATTTATTAGTGATGACACATGGGAGCACCTACTTGGAACTGATAGCTGTGCCTAGCAGTAGTATATTAAAGCCAGCAAGGAAGGTATAGAGGTGTTCAAGGTAAGCTTATGGAACAAGACATGGTTGTAATAGCACACGTAATCACAGCCCTACAGAGCCATAGGTATAACTATATGAATCCTTGAGGAGAATATTCACCTTCTGTAGATAGACATTAGTCACACTGGATCCAAACAATTCTAAGTTGTCAATCTGTCTAATATTCTCTCGGTCTAATCGAACATGAGTTATCTTGTTCAGAGCGGAAATTCTGAAACAGACATGGTAAATCTTATTTCTTAAACTGTTTGTGGAACACAATCAACACTTGCATTATGAAATACTTCTGCAAGAAGTATGACCATCTGGTATATGTATACCTACTCGGCCCACGTGCTGCTTTCGTATACATATATGTATATATATGTATAAATTGATAAATATATAAACTCAGTAAACAACAAATAACATGAAGTTGGCAGAATGATAAACAAACAAAACAAAAAAAAACAAAAAAAACAACCATATCACAACTTAGACTGCTCTTCTTATACTGTTTAATGACATTAACCAAATGGGGGCAATTCTAAGCAACCAGCATGAATTCAAAAGTAGCAGAGTAGTCATAGAACTTGACAAGAATGGTACAAAACAACCAGCACAACCACAAGTCGTGAGTGTTTAAATGTACCGTACCCTACATGTACATGGAGATTTCACATTTTTAAACATTTTATATAAATGAACGATATTTCGGGCTCATGTGAACTTACATTTCCTCATAATCCCAGGATGAGGCTTCCGGTGGTAGGTGCCTTTCCACTATCATTTGGAGAGACAAGCGACAAGTTGTCTTCTTATCTGAAGTGATAGACAATTACGAAATTCACGTTATGAACAAAAACACACATATTTACCTGTGGTTTACATTGCGCCTATAGCCTATATATATATATATATATATATATATATATATATATATATATATATATATATATAGCTGTGGTACAACACTTGTGTACCTCATTAACAGGCATAACCCGTAAATTTTACTAGCCCTAATTGTCTTTTTAACGCCAGATGCAACTCGAAGGTATTCATAAACGTATTTTTACTTTTGTTTTTTTTTTATTCACGGTAGCCTGTCAGTGTCTTGTATTACCAAAGAAACTGTCGTCCTCCAAACCGCTGTTATGTTCATCCCCCATTGCTTTACCGTGCGGCACCCTTTTGACCCCTTGTCAAATCATTTCGGATGGCTTCTACCACATGAACAGCAGCATTTTCGTTATTTCGCCTAGTTGTCAAGCAAAGCGACATGAGAGTTTTCCAGGCTAGGAGAGCGTCTTGGAAGGGCGGTAACTCTCAATGCATTCTTTCTATCCGTTATCTTTTGTTCTAACATACATGTATCCAAAAATTTCAACAATGAAAACAATGGTGAGCGAAGTGTGCTCAAATTGACAATGTGTGCCTTCAGTTTCAAACATTTCAGTAATTTTTTGACTGAAGCGTACTATAAGATTATCTACATGTGACTTTTGTCAAGACTTCCTCTACAGTCCAATGTACGTTGATAGCATTCACGGAAACTGAAAAAAGTAGAAAATTGATGCAAATGATTTTACAAAATCGTGGGCTCTGATATTTTTCTGCTAAACACCTGCATTTTAGGTTTGTGTCCTTGTTTGTTGTTCTTGACAGGCGTGAAAATGAGTGCCGGTACTAGTGTCTTACATGTTCTACCTCCATTTTTATGACATGTTAGATGTCAACCGCAAGAGTAAACAAATATTATACGGAAGCAAATATACGCCACTACAGTTCCTGTTTTAAAATATATACCGTTACAATGTAGTTATTTTGTTGTGGGCATGTTTTTTGCCTGCTAGCTACAGGATAGGTGGAAAAGAGCATCCCCAGAAGAAAGTCAAATTTCTTCCATATCTGTGCAGCTATTTTGATTTTGATTCTTAACTTCAAACTTTTCCTCATTTCTTTGGCAATCTATATGGGATTCGAATACTATTTAGCCAGTGGTAGTATGCCTACAGGGCCCTTAGTAAATTAAGTTAGTAGGCATATAGCACGTCCACGCGGTAAATGTCATGGCAGCTTTCGGGTTTGTAAAAATCCATAAATTGAAGATAACACTCGCATATCAACAGCTTACTAGCAATGTTGTCCGGCGAAAAGGATCAAAGCCAAAGAACACAACTCAACGTGGACAAAATAGACAGTACCAAAATGTAACACCTAGTCACATTTGTTGGTTTTTGTACGGTATTTGAAGTTGAAATACATGTGTTCACACATTCGTTTTTGAGTTTTAAGGCCCACAAAACAGCCATTACTTAAAGTATTTTATACATGTATGAATGTTACCACAATAGAGAAAATTACATTACAGTGCCCACAGTATAAACGCGCCGGCGTTTCGGTTCCGTCATCTGTGTAGGCCTACCTGTTCATTACAACCAGTGAGGTGTCCCAGATTTCTTTACCCATCACTAAAACGGGAAGATGATTTTTAAGAAAGTACCAGTAGTTACTAAGGCCCCCCAACCAAGTTATATGCAGTGAATCGCCTTGAACGAATTCCTTTCCAGTTGCTATGGTAACACAAAAAATTTAAATCGTACTACCCAAACCAGGACTGTAGTAGGTATAACTGTATCTATCACTACTATAGTGACCTTGTTAAATGCACGATTCTTAAACTAGAACAGCGCTTTCATCGTCAGTATGGCTGTTGTACAGTAGGCCTAGGCTGAGTTTTAGGGCTATGACGAAATCCCTAGCGGCACAAGTAAAACTTGCCTAGGCCTAAATACATAATCCTAACAGCCGTTGTATTTATCATTACAAAATGAAAAATTCATTTGGTGTTAAACGCCAGTAAAACATTGGTAAATGATTATTTGGGTGCTAGTAAGCTTCAAATATGCATGACTAAAGTCACTGGGAACAAACTTTAAGTTTATAAGAACTCGTGCACATTTGTAATTTAATACTAGTCTCCTCCAAGTGCATAATGCATGTTTATAACTTCAGTCAGACTCACTACATTTGATAAACGTAAGTTTACGAATACTAGTATTAGTTTTAAAAAAAGCAGAGGAAAAAAACAACAATAACAACAGCAATAATACAGTTATACAAGGAGTTTTTTTTTCTTTTAATTTCGTTATTTTATGTTAACAGTAAAGGCCTGCTACAAACTGACAAGTGACATAATGTTTGGATTTCATAATAAATAGACAGGAGCAATATTCTTTTGATTTTTCACATGAATAATTATCCCTGGTACCCATTTTCAGAGCAGTGTCACATTTAGGAGCTGCTGTTTACTAGCAATAAAATAAACAAGTCAACATTCTCTTGTAATTTCTCATATCCTTCTAACATTCATAATTTCCAAGATTTCTGGTTTTTGACAGAGGTGAACCAATCACAGCTTGCCACAGTTATCTGTCCCTTCCTGATAGACACCTTGATGTTTTGTTCTGGCTGATCTCCTAAATCAGATGATCCTAAACGACCTATTGCAATAAAAAGAAGACAAAATTGATACCAGGGTGCTACTTCAGTGAACTACACATGCACACATGAAAACACATCTTATTTCTGTTATTTAAATGCCTGGCCCTCTGATCACAAAACTGTCTAAGCCACAGAGGTATATATGCCTCCATGCTTAGACATAAGTCAGACATCGCCTACACTTGTGGTATTATTCCTAAGTTTAGATTTCAATTTATACACCGTTTTATTTTTACCATGAAGGTCTAAAACAACTCCCAGTATTTAAATAGAAAGCTGAGTGACAACATCAGCACAATAAGCTGTTTTGAAGTAAAGATTTAGTCTGACTAGAGTCTGAGACTGACTCATTACCGTGGCCTAAAACTTATTACAGGTTTATTAAGGATTATTTATTTACTTGCTGCCCAGAACTAATCCAAATTCTTCACCACAGAAAACTGGCTTTAATAATACACAGACAATGAAGGCTGAAATATACATCAGTAGGCCTACTTCTGTTCAGACTACATCAACAAGCAATGATCATAACTAAAGTGCAAGAACGGACACAAAGTTCCTATTGTTATTTACCAAATTGACTGTGCTGAGGAAATACAAATGAATTATGAGCACAGGGGAAGAAATTAATCTCACCTGATACAGTAGTGTGTGAGGGGTTTTGGTCTGTAATTACATCTGATGTCTTAAATGCATGGCCAATATCCACACTATTGGCTGTCAGCTCTATCCCAGTCTGCACAGCATCAGGGAGTTTGAGGTTCACATTACCTAATCAAACAGGGCACAAAAACAAACATTTTACACACATTATACAACTATGCAATGTACAATGTTTTTGATATTCGTCCTCTGTGACAATGGTTATATAATGGACGTAACTATCTACGTACACCGGCTTTTTCACATTGTACTTAACTATTTTTCAGTCATGTGACGACGACAAGTCACTAGGTGTGTGCACATATACCAAGTCTTTCTGTGGCAGGGCCAAGCAGTCATGTCTTGTTATTCTAACCTCTAAGTGCTGAATGACCCAACCAGAGTCTGATCAAGGTTTTCCAATGGACACTTCAACCATTAGGCCACCACAGCTTTCCAGTTTACCCTATTTCTTCTAATGTTTGGGGACACCTAGTCTGCTCATTTTTGCCAATGTATATGTGTGAGCTTCTTTTTTTCTCACATAGTTAGACCATCTAATGAACAACATACTTGTATCTTTACTTTTCCAAAAGGTTGGTAACGAAATGCAATATTCTACTTTCAGCACTACTAATATCTGTCCCAAAAATTTGAAGATTTAGGGTATGCAATGTAGGTGCTATATGTATGGGTATTGTCTGTACCAGGTACACATGTATTTCATCAACTCATTTAAAAAGGATTTTTAAACAGACTTGATGCTGATTGTGGAGAAAGGATTTCTTTTGTTAGAGCTTGAAGCCTTGGTCACTCTTAAATAAATATAGGCAGCTTAGCCGACATGGATTTGCCTATCTCTCACACCAGCCTATCAGCAAAGATTTTTTTTTTTTCAGTTAGCTTTACACAGACGAGATCCTGGATCAATGAACATCCTTGCCAATCATTGAATATCCCAATATGTTTATAAACACAACGAACTCAAGATCTTTGGTCTCTGTACATTTTGTCTCATTTAAACACTATAAAGTGATTAGTCATCT
>NW_027018527.1:0-17971 GCF_032854445.1 Liolophura sinensis
GACAAGTTACATGTGCACTCACACAGTATGTGTGGCGTTGGAACAAAAAATGATCAATTTCAAGTTTCTAGCATACATGTGAGTGTGATCTGTTGGAATATTGCCCTTGTGAAAATGAGTCTCTGCCCCACCAGGTGTCTGTTTTTCCACCAGAACATAGTACGCTGTTCCTGCGACATCTCAAAGGAGTTTTTGTTTTAGTATCTGGCCCAGTGTGGCATCCACCTCCCTGGGCAGCTGGGATTTTTTTTATGTTTCCAATGTCCTCACACACAAGTTAGAAATTAGACAGCTACATATGTCTTTCACATCCTAGTTTAATACCTATTGAGCTTTTGTCTTGGTTTCCCTCTTTAGATCTTGTCTCCCAAACATGGCGTCAGTGAACTTTGCCTGGTTTATGCATATATTGAACTCGGGATCTACCTAGGTGAGTGGGGTCTGCTAGCCGTTCAGCTTCCTCAAAGGCCTGACCATTCGGATGCAGTCTTCCACTCCCTTGGACCGACCTAGAATCCCCGTCATTGGTCCGGTACTACACCATGACACATACCCCTCCGGCCCCCCCACCCCCCCAACCGGGGAAACGTCACAGGTTTCTCATATATGTACGGACAGTTTGAATGTCCATTCCTCATGCCCACCCAGCAACACCCAGTGTGGAACCTGATTACGGATGTAATTTCTCACTGATTATTTGAGGATTTCTGTGTTGTTACAGGTTAAAAAGTATAGCTTTTCCCCTCTTCTTGGTCCCTTCAACATGTCTTGGGAGGGTTGCCTTGCTGACTGTCTGAATGACCAATGTGCATGTACTGTGTGGCTTTATTTTTGTAAGTGGCAAATTCATATTTCTCCCCTCTACTTATCTCTTGTAGATGCCAGTGTCACACTTTGGTGTTTGTTATGTGGAAAGTACTAATTTAGTCTGAGGCAACAACACAGGTGGTGGGATTCTTTTGCACTGTGAGTTGAGGTAAGCCAGCCAACCAATGGCAGCCATGGGGGAGACGGGAAAGGGGGGTAGTGTGTGGGGGGGGGGAGTGGGTGATCTTTTAAAGGGTTTTATCATGTGAATCACTATGTAAAAGGGATACTAGTCTTTTCTTTAGCCCTATCCATGGAAACTGTGCCTATGAGCATTTCTATATCAATTTGGATGCATATGTTTACTTTGATGGTGATCAAAATGTACTTTTCTGGAATTTTGAAACTCCGCTTTGCTACCCACCTGTGTCACTTTAAGTCAAATTTTGCACAAAGTTGCTAAAGGTATGTCCTATATTTGCCTAAGTGAATTGTCAGATAAATTACCTGTCTTTTGATATATATTTTGACACTTTTGGCTTTTAAGTATTTTCTTAACACTGCTGTAAACAAGAAAATCTACTTGAAAATCCATAATTTTCTAAATGTTTGTCAATGGAAAATGTAAAATACTTTGTCATTGGAATTTTTTCATTTTTCTTGCAGATATACATACCAGCTTTCCAAAACATTTGACCTGGTTAAGATATTTTGAAGGGTATGTGCACTACAGAGCTTTGAACTTGGTGCTTGAGGACGGACAAACAGACACATTTCCAAGATAGGGGTACCCCAAGTTAAATTCCTCCTACTGAAAAGTTTTTTGCATGTATCAAGCTGTAACTTTATGTGTGAGGTTTAGAGGTAGTAAGCATTATGTGGTGCAAAAATGATTGATTTTAAAAAAGTTGGCTGGTGTGAACTGTCACTTGTGCCAAAACATGTAATATGTCACTGTGTGCTCAGATTTGGCAACAGCCTGATAATATTTGGTGGGTACATCTGCGATGTGGTTTGCATTGACATGGAACTTGATGAGCAGTTTTAAAGCTTTTTAATTCTATATTTTCCCCACATATCCATTTTGTCTAAAAATCGGCTAAAGCGCTCTGTGGTCAAGGGTAGTACAGGAGTATAAACAGACTGGAACAAACACAGACAATGTTTCATTGTTCCTGGTTTTTAAATGTCTCTTTTGGGGCTGACATTTGATAAATAATGCAAAATTTGAGTGCTGCGAGTGAAATTGGAGTATGTGGCTGATAGATAGGGTGGTGTGATTAAGGATGGTCAATAAGGCCTTGCATCACATATAAGGGCCCAGCCTCACACAGGTGGATAAAAAACACATCAGCAGATTAATTTACTTGGCTAGAGTAGTAGAGAGGGCCAGTGTGCATTTAATTTACAAACCAAGTCAGGTTCCTCCCATGTGTGCCACCACACACTAGGTAAATGTGCTTCAAATCATCCTGCAGGTCACAAAACATGAAAAACAGGCATCTCTGCTGGAACACTGTCTGCTGTTTTGGGCATAGACTTGAAGTGGACAAGGTAAATTTTCCTCTTTAAACTTAAAAATAAACCACTGTAGGCATGTAGTTTTTCATTGCATGTGTATATTCATTCCTCTGACAAGTTACATGTGCACTCACACAGTATGTGTGGCGTTGGAACAAAAATGATCAATTTCAAGTTTCTAGCATACATGTGAGTGTGATCTGTTGGAATATTGCCCTTGTGAAAATGAGTCTCTGCCCACCAGGTGTCTGTTTTTCCACAGAACATAGTACGCTGTTCCTGCGACATCTCAAGGAGTTTTTGTTTAGTATCTGGCCCAGTGTGGCATCCACCTCCCTGGGCAACTGGGATTTTTTTTATGTTTCCAATGTCCTCACACACAAGTTAGAAATTAGACAGCTACATATGTCTTTCACATCCTAGTTTAATACCTATTGAGCTTTTGTCTTGGTTTCCCTCTTTAGATCTTGTCTCCCAAAACATGGCGTCAGTGAACTTTGCCTGGTTTATGCATATATTGAACTGGGATCTACCTAGGTGAGTGGGGTCTGCTAGCCGTTCAGCTTCCTCAAAGGCCTGACCATTCGGATGCAGTCTTCCACTCCCTTGGCCGACCTAGAATCCCCGTCATTGGTCCGGTACTACACCATGACACATACCCCTCCGGCCCCCCCACCCCCCCAACCGGGGAAACGTCACAGGTTTCTCATATATGTACGGACAGTTTTGAATGTCCATTCCTCATGCCCACCCAGCAACACCCAGTGTGGAACCTGATTACGGATGTAATTTCTCACTGATTATTTGAGGATTTCTGTGTTGTTACAGGTTAAAAAGTATAGCTTTTCCCCTCTTCTTGGGTCCCTTCAACATGTCTTGGGAGGGTTGCCTTGCTGACTGTCTGAATGACCATGTGCATGTACTGTGTGGCTTTATTTTTGTAAGTGGCAAATTCATATTTCTCCCTCTACTTATCTCTTGTAGATGCCAGTGTCACACTTTGGTGTTTGTTATGTGAAAGTACTAATTTAGTCTGAGGCAACAACACAGGTGGTGGGATTCTTTTGCACTGTGAGTTGAGGTAAGCCAGCCAACCAATGGCAGCCATGGGGGAGAACGGAAAGGGGGGTAGTGTGTGTGGGGGGGGGAGTGGGTGATGTTTTAAAGGGTTTTATCATGTGAATCACTATGTAAAAGGGATACTAGTCTTTTCTTTAGCCCTATCCATGGAAACTGTGCCTATGAGCATTTCTATATCAATTTGGATGCATATGTTTACTTTGATGGTGATCAAAATGTACTTTTCTGGAATTTTGAAACTCCGCTTTGCTACCCACCTGTATTACTTTAAGTCAAATTTTGCACAAAGTTGCTAAAAGGTATGTCCTATATTTGCTAAGTGAATTGTCAGATAAATTATTACCTGTCTTTTGATATATATTTTGACACTTTGGCTTTTAAGTATTTTCTTAACACTGCTGTAAACAAGAAAATCTACTTGAAAATCCATAATTTTCTAATGTTTGTCAATGGAAAATGTAAAATACTTTGTCATTGGAATTTTTTCATTTTTTCTTGCAGATATACATACCAGCTTTCCAAAACATTGACCTGGTTAAGATATTTTGAAGGGTATGTGCACTACAGAGCTTTGAACTTGGTGCTTGAGGACGGACAAACAGACACATTTCCAGATAGGGGTACCCCAAGTTAAATTCCTCCTACTGAAAAGTTTTTGCATGTATCAAGCTGTAACTTTATGTGTGAGGTTTAGAGGTAGTAAGCATTATGTGGTGCAAAAATGATTGATTTTAAGAAAAGTTGGCTGGTGTGATAGACACAGACCCCCATTACAACTTGCGTTTTCAGTAGGGACGATTGTAGTTCTGTGTATTTTAGGGGTGTAAAGTCCTTTTTTTGCTGCCAGCCTGCCGTTTTTAGTGTACAAGTGCATGCTTGGTATGAAAATGATGGAAATTGTCTAAGCTTTGCGCAGGTATGAGTTTTAATGGTGAAAGTTTGAAATTCTGGGCGAGAGGACACAAGGAGACAGGTGGTGACCAGGCTGCGAGTGACGTCCCCTTGGCGTTGCTAGGCACCCCTCCCAGCTGCCGGCATGTAAAGGTCCAGATTTTTCCAGTCAACCTATGTCAAGATTTTTACAGCTTCTTTCTCTCAGGCTGGGCCAGGTATGCACCAAAGCTTATGCCTCGGAATGTTTGGGACTGAGCTACAGCGCTAAACGTTAACATTGTCGCTTATGGAAAACTAATGGGGGTCTGTGGCCTGATCTGTCCACTTGTGCCAAAACATGTAATATGTCACTGTGTGCTCAGATTTGGCAACAGCCTGATAATATTTGGTGGGTACATCTGCGATGTGGTTTGCATTGACATGGAACTTGATTGAGCAGTTTTAAAGCTTTTTAATTCTATATTTTCCCCACATATCCATTTTGTCTAAAAATCGGCTAAAACGCTCTGTGGTCCAAGGGTAGTACAGGAGTAATAAACAGACTGGAACAAAACACAGACAATGTTTCATTGTTCCTGGTTTTAAAATGTCTCTTTTGGGGCTGACATTTGATAAATAATGCAAAATTTGAGTGCTGCGAGTGAAATTGGAGTATGTGGCTGATAGATAGGGTGGTGTGATTAAGGATGGTCAATAAGGCCTTGCATCACATATAAGGGCCCAGCCTCACACAGCTGGATAAAAACACATCAGCAGATTAATTTACTTGGCTAGAGTAGTAGAGAGGGCCAGTGTGGATTTAATTTACAAACCAAGTCAGGTTCCTCCCATGTGTGCCACCACACACTAGGTAAATGTGCTTCAAATCATCCTGCAGGTCACAAAACATGAAAAACAGGCATCTCTGCTGGAACACTGTCTGCTGTTTTGGGCCATAGACCTTGAAGTGGACAAGGTAAATTTTCCTCTTTAAACTTAAAAATAAACCACTGTAGGCATGTAGTTTTCATTGCATGTGTATATTCATTCCTCCTGACAAGTTACATGTGCACTCACACAGTATGTGTGGCGTTGGAACAAAAATGATCAATTTCAAGTTTCTAGCATACATGTGAGTGTGATCTGTTGGAATATTGCCCTTGTGAAAATGAGTCTCTGCCCCACCAGGTGTCTGTTTTTCCACCAGAACATAGTACGCTGTTCCTGCGACATCTCAAAGGAGTTTTTGTTTTAGTATCTGGCCCAGTGTGGCATCCACCTCCCTGGGCAGCTGGGATTTTTTTTATGTTTCCAATGTCCTCACACACAAGTTAGAAATTAGACAGCTACATATGTCTTTCACATCCTAGTTTAATACCTATTGAGCTTTTGTCTTGGTTTCCCTCTTTAGATCTTGTCTCCCAAACATGGCGTCAGTGAACTTTGCCTGGTTTATGCATATATTGAACTGGGATCTACCTAGGTGAGTGGGTCTGCTAGCCGTTCAGCTTCCTCAAAGGCCTGACCATTCGGATGCAGTCTTCCACTCCCTTGGCCGACCTAGAATCCCCGTCATTGGTCCGGTACTACACCATGACACATACCCCTCCGGCCCCCCACCCCCCCAACCGGGGAAACGTCACAGGTTTCTCATATATATACGGACAGTTTGAATGTCCATTCCTCATGCCCACCCAGCAACACCCAGTGTGGAACCTGATTACGGATGTAATTTCTCACTGATTATTTGAGGATTTCTGTGTTGTTACAGGTTAAAAAGTATAGCTTTTCCCCTCTTCTTGGGTCCCTTCAACATGTCTTGGGAGGGTTGCCTTGCTGACTGTCTGAATGACCAATGTGCATGTACTGTGTGGCTTTATTTTTGTAAGTGGCAAATTCATATTTCTCCCCTCTACTTATCTCTTGTAGATGCCAGTGTCACACTTTGTGTTTGTTATGTGGAAAGTACTAATTTAGTCTGAGGCAACAACACAGGTGGTGGGATTCTTTTTGCACTGTGAGTTGAGGTAAGCCAGCCAACCAATGGCAGCCATGGGGGAGACGGGAAAGGGGGGTAGTGTGTGTGTGGGGGGGAGTGGGTGATCTTTTAAAGGGTTTCATCATGTGAATCACTATGTAAAAGGGATACTAGTCTTTTCTTTAGCCCTATCCATGGAAACTGTGCCTATGAGCATTTCTATATCAATTTGGATGCATATGTTTACTTTGATGGTGATCAAAATGTACTTTTCTGGAATTTTGAAACTCCGCTTTGCTACCCACCTGTATCACTTTAAGTCAAATTTTGCACAAAGTTGCTAAAAGGTATGTCCTATATTTGCTAAGTGAATTGTCAGATAAATTACCTGTCTTTTGATATATATTTTGACACTTTTGGCTTTTAAGTATTTTCTTAACACTGCTGTAAACAAGAAAATCTACTTGAAAATCCATAATTTTCTAAATGTTTGTCAATGGAAAATGTAAAATACTTTGTCATTGGAATTTTTTCATTTTTCTTGCAGATATACATACCAGCTTTCCAAAACATTTGACCTGGTTAAGATATTTTCAACGGTATGTGCACTACAGAGCTTTGAACTTGGTGCTTGAGGACGGACAAACAGACACATTTCCAAGATAGGGGTACCCCAAGTTAAATTCCTCCTACTGAAAAGTTTTTGCATGTATCAAGCTGTAACTTTATGTGTGAGGTTTAGAGGTAGTAAGCATTATGTGGTGCAAAAATGATTGATTTTAAAAAAAGTTGGCTGGTGTGATAGGACACAGACCCCCATTACAACTTGCGTTTTTCAGTAGGGACGATTGTAGTTCTGTGTATTTTAGGGTGTAAAGTCTTTTTTTGCTGCCAGCCTGCCGTTTTTAGTGTACAAGTGCATGCTTGGTATGAAAATGATGGAAATTGTCTAAGCTTTGCGCAGGTATGAGTTTTAATGGTGAAAGTTTGAAATTCTGGGCGAGAGGACACAAGGAGACAGGTGGTGACGAGGCTGCGAGTGACGTCCCCTTGGCGTTGCTAGGCACCCCTCCCAGCTGCCGGCATGTAAAGGTCCAGATTTTTCCAGTCAACCTATGTCAAGATTTTTACAGCTTCTTTCTCTCAGGCTGGGCCAGGTATACACCAAAGCTTATTGGCCTCGGAATGTTTGGGACTGAGCTACAGCGCTAAACGTTAACATTGTCGCTTATGGAAAACTAATGGGGGTCTGTGGCCTGATCTGTCCACTTGTGCCAAAACATGTAATATGTCACTGTGTGCTCAGATTTGGCAACAGCCTGATAATATTTGGTGGGTACATCTGCGATGTAGTTTGCATTGACATGGAACTTGATTGAGCAGTTTTAAAGCTTTTTAATTCTATATTTTCCCCACATATCCATTTTGTCTAAAAATCGGCTAAAACGCTCTGTGGTCAAGGGTAGTACAGGAGTATAAACAGACTGGAACAAACACAGACAATGTTTCATTGTTCCTGGTTTTTAAAATGTCTCTTTTGGGGCTGACATTTGATAAATAATGCAAAATTTGAGTGCTGCGAGTGAAATTGGAGTATGTGGCTGATAGATAGGGTGGTGTGATTAAGGATGGTCAATAAGGCCTTGCATCACATATAAGGGCCCAGCCTCACACAGCTGGATAAAAACACATCAGCAGATTAATTTACTTGGCTAGAGTAGTAGAGAGGGCCAGTGTGCATTTAATTTACAAACCAAGTCAGGTTCCTCCCATGTGTGCCACCACACACTAGGTAAATGTGCTTCAAATCATCCTGCAGGTCACAAAACATGAAAAACAGGCATCTCTGCTGAAACACTGTCTGCTGTTTTGGGCATAGACTTGAAGTGGACAAGGTAAATTTTCCTCTTTAAACTTAAAAATAAACCACTGTAGGCATGTAGTTTTCATTGCATGTGTATATTCATTCCTCTGACAAGTTACATGTGCACTCACACAGTATGTGTGGCGTTGGAACAAAAATGATCAATTTCAAGTTTCTAGCATACATGTGAGTGTGATCTGTTGGAATATTGCCCTTGTGAAAATGAGTCTCTGCCCCACCAGGTGTCTGTTTTTCCACCAGAACATAGTACGCTGTTCCTGCGACATCTCAAAGGAGTTTTTCTTTTAGTATCTGGCCCAGTGTGGCATCCACCTCCCTGGGCAGCTGGGATTTTTTTTATGTTTCCAATGTCCTCACACACAAGTTAGAAATTAGACAGCTACATATGTCTTTCACATCCTAGTTTAATACCTATTGAGCTTTTGTCTTGGTTTCCCTCTTTAGATCTTGTCTCCCAAACATGGCGTCAGTGAACTTTGCCTGGTTTATGCATATATTGAACTGGGATCTACCTAGGTGAGTGGGGTCTGCTAGCCGTTCAGCTTCCTCAAAGGCCTGACCATTCGGATGCAGTCTTCGACTCCTTTGGCCGACCTAGAATCCCCGTCATTGGTCCGGTACTACACCATGACACATACCCCTCCGGCCCCCCCACCCCCCCAACCGGGGAAACGTCACAGGTTTCTCATATATGTACGGACAGTTTGAATGTCCATTCCTCATGCCCACCCAGCAACACCCAGTGTGGAACCTGATTACGGATGTAATTTCTCACTGATTATTTGAGGATTTCTGTGTTGTTACAGGTTAAAAAGTATAGCTTTTCCCCTCTTCTTGGGTCCCTTCAACATGTCTTGGGAGGGTTGCCTTGCTGACTGTCTGAATGACCAATGTGCATGTACTGTGTGGCTTTATTTTTGTAAGTGGCAAATTCATATTTCTCCCCTCTACTTATCTCTTGTAGATGCCAGTGTCACACTTTGGTGTTTGTTATGTGGAAAGTACTAATTTAGTCTGAGGCAACAACACAGGTGGTGGGATTCTTTTGCACTGTGAGTTGAGGTAAGCCAGCCAACCAATGGCAGCCATGGGGGAGACGGGAAAGGGGGGTAGTGTGTGTGTGGGGGGGAGTGGGTGATCTTTTAAAGGGTTTTATCATGTGAATCACTATGTAAAAGGGATACTAGTCTTTTCTTTAGCCCTATCCATGGAAACTCTGCCTATGAGCATTTCTATATCAATTTGGATGCATATGTTTACTTTGATGGTGATCAAAATGTACTTTTCTGGAATTTTGAAACTCCGCTTTGCTACCCACCTGTATCACTTTAAGTCAAATTTTGCACAAAGTTGCTAAAAGGTATGTCCTATATTTGCTAAGTGAATTGTCAGATAAATTACCTGTCTTTTGATATATATTTTGACACTTTTGGCTTTTAAGTATTTTCTTAACACTGCTGTAAACAAGAAAATCTACTTGAAAATCCATAATTTTGTAAATGTTTGTCAATGGAAAATGTAAAATACTTTGTCATTGGAATTTTTTCATTTTTCTTGCAGATATAAATACCAGCTTTCCAAAACATTTGACCTGGTTAAGATATTTTCAACGGTATGTGCACTACAGAGCTTTGAACTTGGTGCTTGAGGACGGACAAACAGACACATTTCCAAGATAGGGGTACCCCAAGTTAAATTCCTCCTACTGAAAAGTTTTTGCATGTATCAAGCTGTAACTTTATGTGTGAGGTTTAGAGGTAGTAAGCATTATGTGGTGCAAAAATGATTGATTTTAAAAAAAGTTGGCTGGTGTGATAGGACACAGACCCCCATTACAACTTGCGTTTTTCAGTAGGGACGATTGTAGTTCTGTGTATTTTAGGGTGTAAAGTCTTTTTTTGCTGCCAGCCTGCCGTTTTTGGTGTACAAGTGCATGCTTGGTATGAAAATGATGGAAATTGTCTAAGCTTTGCGCAGGTATGAGTTTTAATGGTGAAAGTTTGAAATTCTGGGCGAGAGGACACAAGGAGACAGGTGGTGACGAGGCTGCGAGTGACGTCCCCTTGGCGTTGCTAGGCACCCCTCCCAGCTGCCGGCATGTAAAGGTCCAGATTTTTCCAGTCAACCTATGTCAAGATTTTTACAGCTTCTTTCTCTCAGGCTGGGCCAGGTATGCACCAAAGCTTATTGGCCTCGGAATGTTTGGGACTGAGCTACAGCGCTAAACGTTAACATTGTCGCTTATGGAAAACTAATGGGGGTCTGTGGCCTGATCTGTCCACTTGTGCCAAAACATGTAATATGTCACTGTGTGCTCAGATTTGGCAACAGCCTGATAATATTTGGTGGGTACATCTGCGATGTAGTTTGCATTGACATGGAACTTGATTGAGCAGTTTTAAAGCTTTTTAATTCTATATTTTCCCCACATATCCATTTTGTCTAAAAATCGGCTAAAACGCTCTGTGGTCAAGGGTAGTACAGGAGTATAAACAGACTGGAACAAACACAGACAATGTTTCATTGTTCCTGGTTTTTAAAATGTCTCTTTTGGGGCTGACATTTGATAAATAATGCAAAATTTGAGTGCTGCGAGTGAAATTGGAGTATGTGGCTGATAGATAGGGTGGTGTGATTAAGGATGGTCAATAAGGCCTTGCATCACATATAAGGGCCCAGCCTCACACAGCTGGATAAAAACACATCAGCAGATTAATTTACTTGGCTAGAGTAGTAGAGAGGGCCAGTGTGCATTTAATTTACAAACCAAGTCAGGTTCCTCCCATGTGTGCCACCACACACTAGGTAAATGTGCTTCAAATCATCCTGCAGGTCACAAAACATGAAAAACAGGCATCTCTGCTGAAACACTGTCTGCTGTTTTGGGCATAGACTTGAAGTGGACAAGGTAAATTTTCCTCTTTAAACTTAAAAATAAACCACTGTAGGCATGTAGTTTTCATTGCATGTGTATATTCATTCCTCTGACAAGTTACATGTGCACTCACACAGTATGTGTGGCGTTGGAACAAAAATGATCAATTTCAAGTTTCTAGCATACATGTGAGTGTGATCTGTTGGAATATTGCCCTTGTGAAAATGAGTCTCTGCCCCACCAGGTGTCTGTTTTTCCACCAGAACATAGTACGCTGTTCCTGCGACATCTCAAAGGAGTTTTTGTTTTAGTATCTGGCCCAGTGTGGCATCCACCTCCCTGGGCAGCTGGGATTTTTTTTATGTTTCCAATGTCCTCACACACAAGTTAGAAATTAGACAGCTACATATGTCTTTCACATCCTAGTTTAATACCTATTGAGCTTTTGTCTTGGTTTCCCTCTTTAGATCTTGTCTCCCAAACATGGCGTCAGTGAACTTTGCCTGGTTTATGCATATATTGAACTGGGATCTACCTAGGTGAGTGGGGTCTGCTAGCCGTTCAGCTTCCTCAAAGGCCTGACCATTCGGATGCAGTCTTCGACTCCTTTGGCCGACCTAGAATCCCCGTCATTGGTCCGGTACTACACCATGACACATACCCCTCCGGCCCCCCCACCCCTCCAACCGGGGAAACGTCACAGGTTTCTCATATATGTACGGACAGTTTGAATGTCCATTCCTCATGCCCACCCAGCAACACCCAGTGTGGAACCTGATTACGGATGTAATTTCTCACTGATTATTTGAGGATTTCTGTGTTGTTACAGGTTAAAAAGTATAGCTTTTCCCCTCTTCTTGGGTCCCTTCAACATGTCTTGGGAGGGTTGCCTTGCTGACTGTCTGAATGACCAATGTGCATGTACTGTGTGGCTTTATTTTTGTAAGTGGCAAATTCATATTTCTCCCCTCTACTTATCTCTTGTAGATGCCAGTGTCACACTTTGGTGTTTGTTATGTGGAAAGTACTAATTTAGTCTGAGGCAACAACACAGGTGGTGGGATTCTTTTGCACTGTGAGTTGAGGTAAGCCAGCCAACCAATGGCAGCCATGGGGGAGACGGGAAAGGGGGGTAGTGTGTGTGTGGGGGGGAGTGGGTGATCTTTTAAAGGGTTTTATCATGTGAATCACTATGTAAAAGGGATACTAGTCTTTTCTTTAGCCCTATCCATGGAAACTCTGCCTATGAGCATTTCTATATCAATTTGGATGCATATGTTTACTTTGATGGTGATCAAAATGTACTTTTCTGGAATTTTGAAACTCCGCTTTGCTACCCACTTGTATCACTTTAAGTCAAATTTTGCACAAAGTTGCTAAAAGGTATGTCCTATATTTGCTAAGTGAATTGTCAGATAAATTACCTGTCTTTTGATATATATTTTGACACTTTTGGCTTTTAAGTATTTTCTTAACACTGCTGTAAACAAGAAAATCTACTTGAAAATCCATAATTTTCTAAATGTTTGTCAATGGAAAATGTAAAATACTTTGTCATTGGAATTTTTTCATTTTTCTTGCAGATATACATACCAGCTTTCCAAAACATTTGACCTGGTTAAGATATTTTCAAGGGTATGTGCACTACAGAGCTTTGAACTTGGTGCTTGAGGACGGACAAACAGACACATTTCCAAGATAGGGGTACCCCAAGTTAAATTCCTCCTACTGAAAAGTTTTTGCATGTATCAAGCTGTAACTTTATGTGTGAGGTTTAGAGGTAGTAAGCATTATGTGGTGCAAAAATGATTGATTTTAAAAAAAGTTGGCTGGTGTGATCTGTCCACTTGTGCCAAAACATGTAATATGTCACTGTGTGCTCAGATTTGGCAGCAGCCTGATAATATTTGGTGGGTACATCTGCGATGTGGTTTGCATTGACATGGAACTTGATTGAGCAGTTTTAAAGCTTTTTAATTCTATATTTTCCCCACATATCCATTTTGTCTAAAAATCGGCTAAAACGCTCTGTGGTCAAGGGTAGTACAGGAGTATAAACAGACTGGAACAAACACAGACAATGTTTCATTGTTCCTGGTTTTTAAAATGTCTCTTTTGGGGCTGACATTTGATAAATAATGCAAAATTTGAGTGCTGCGAGTGAAATTGGAGTATGTGGCTGATAGATAGGGTGGTGTGATTAAGGATGGTCAATAAGGCCTTGCATCACATATAAGGGCCCAGCCTCACACAGCTGGATAAAAACACATCAGCAGATTAATTTACTTGGCTAGAGTAGTAGAGAGGGCCAGTGTGCATTTAATTTACAAACCAAGTCAGGTTCCTCCCATGTGTGCCACCACACACTAGGTAAATGTGCTTCAAATCATCCTGCAGGTCACAAAACATGAAAAACAGGCACCTCTGCTGGAACACTGTCTGCTGTTTTGGGCATAGACTTGAAGTGGACAAGGTAAATTTTCCTCTTTAAACTTAAAAATAAACCACTGTAGGCATGTAGTTTTCATTGCATGTGTATATTCATTCCTCTGACAAGTTACATGTGCACTCACACAGTATGTGTGGCGTTGGAACAAAAATGATCAATTTCAAGTTTCTAGCATACATGTGAGTGTGATCTGTTGGAATATTGCCCTTGTGAAAATGAGTCTCTGCCCCACCAGGTGTCTGTTTTTCCACCAGAACATAGTACGCTGTTCCTGCGACATCTCAAGGAGTTTTTGTTTTAGTATCTGGCCCAGTGTGGCATCCACCTCCCTGGGCAACTGGGATTTTTTTTATGTTTCCAATGTCCTCACACACAAGTTAGAAATTAGACAGCTACATATGTCTTTCACATCCTAGTTTAATACCTATTGAGCTTTTGTCTTGGTTTCCCTCTTTAGATCTTGTCTCCCAAACATGGCGTCAGTGAACTTTGCCTGGTTTATGCATATATTGAACTGGGATCTACCTAGGTGAGTGGGGTCTGCTAGCCGTTCAGCTTCCTCAAAGGCCTGACCATTCGGATGCAGTCTTCCACTCCCTTGGCCGACCTAGAATCCCCGTCATTGGTCCGGTACTACACCATGACACATACCCCTCCGGCCCCCCCACCCCCCCAACCGGGGAAACGTCACAGGTTTCTCATATATGTACGGACAGTTTGAATGTCCATTCCTCATGCCCACCCAGCAACACCCAGTGTGGAACCTGATTACAGATGTAATTTCTCACTGATTATTTGAGGATTTCTGTGTTGTTACAGGTTAAAAAGTATAGCTTTTCCCCTCTTCTTGGGTCCCTTCAACATGTCTTGGGAGGGTTGCCTTGCTGACTGTCTGAATGACCAATGTGCATGTACTGTGTGGCTTTATTTTTGTAAGTGGCAAATTCATATTTCTCCCCTCTACTTATCTCTTGTAGATGCCAGTGTCACACTTTGGTGTTTGTTATGTGGAAAGTACTAATTTAGTCTGAGGCAACAACACAGGTGGTGGGATTCTTTTGCACTGTGAGTTGAGGTAAGCCAGCCAACCAATGGCAGCCATGGGGGAGACGGGAAAGGGGGGTAGTGTGTGTGTGGGGGGGAGTGGGTGATCTTTTAAAGGGTTTCATCATGTGAATCACTATGTAAAAGGGATACTAGTCTTTTCTTTAGCCCTATCCATGGAAACTGTGCCTATGAGCATTTCTATATCAATTTGGATGCATATGTTTACTTTGATGGTGATCAAAATGTACTTTTCTGGAATTTTGAAACTCCGCTTTGCTACCCACCTGTATCACTTTAAGTCAAATTTTGCACAAAGTTGCTAAAAGGTATGTCCTATATTTGCTAAGTGAATTGTCAGATAAATTACCTGTCTTTTGATATATATTTTGACACTTTTGGCTTTTAAGTATTTTCTTAACACTGCTGTAAACAAGAAAATCTACTTGAAAATCCATAATTTCTAAATGTTTGTCAATGGAAATGTAAAATACTTTGTCATTGAATTTTTTCATTTTTCTTGCAGATATACATACCAGCTTTCCAAAACATTTGGACCTGGTTAAGATATTTTCAACGGTATGTGCAACTACAGAGCTTTGAACTTGGTGCTTGAGGACGGACAAACAGACACATTTCCAAGATAGGGGTACCCCAAGTTAAATTCCTCCTACTGAAAAGTTTTTGCATGTATCAAGCTGTAACTTTATGTGTGGGTTTAGAGGTAGTAAGCATTATGTGGTGCAAAAATGATTGATTTTAAAAAAAGTTGGCTGGTGTGATAGGACACAGACCCCCATTACAACTTGCGTTTTTCAGTAGGACGATTGTAGTTCTGTGTATTTTAGGGTGTAAAGTCTTTTTTTGCTGCCAGCCTGCCGTTTTTAGTGTACAAGTGCATGCTTGGTATGAAAATGATGGAAATTGTCTAAGCTTTGCGCAGGTATGAGTTTTAATGGTGAAAGTTTGAAATTCTGGGCGAGAGGACACAAGGAGACAGGTGGTGACGAGGCTGCGAGTGACGTCCCCTTGGCGTTGCTAGGCACCCCTCCCAGCTGCCGGCATGTAAAGGTCCAGATTTTTCCAGTCAACCTATGTCAAGATTTTTACAGCTTCTTTCTCTCAGGCTGGGCCAGGTATGCACCAAAGCTTATTGGCCTCGGAATGTTTGGACTGAGCTACAGCGCTAAACGTTAACATTGTCGCTTATGGAAAACTAATGGGGGTCTGTGGCCTGATCTGTCCACTTGTGCCAAAACATGTAATATGTCACTGTGTTGCTCAGATTTGGCAACAGCCTGATAATATTTGGTGGGTACATCTGCGATGTAGTTTGCATTGACATGGAACTTGATTGAGCAGTTTTAAAGCTTTTAATTCTATATTTTCCCCACATATCCATTTTGTCTAAAAATCGGCTAAAACGCTCTGTGGTCAAGGGTAGTACAGGAGTATAAACAGACTGGAACAAACACAGACAATGTTTCATTGTTCCTGGTTTTTAAAAATGTCTCTTTTGGGCTGACATTTGATAAATAATGCAAAATTTGAGTGCTGCGAGTGAAATTGGAGTATGTGGCTGATAGATAGGGTGGTGTGATTAAGGATGGTCAATAGGCCTTGCATCACATATAAGGGCCCAGCCTCACACAGCTGGATAAAAACACATCAGCAGATTAATTTACTTGGCTAGAGTAGTAGAGAGGGCCAGTGTGCATTTAATTTACAAACCAAGTCAGGTTCCTCCCATGTGTGCCACCACACACTAGGTAAATGTGCTTCAAATCATCCTGCAGGTCACAAAACATGAAAAACAGGCATCTCTGCTGGAAACACTGTCTGCTGGTTTGGGCATAGACTTGAAGTGGACAAGGTAAATTTTCCTCTTTAAACTTAAAAATAAACCACTGTAGGCATGTAGTTTTTCATTGCATGTGTATATTCATTCCTCTGACAAGTTACATGTGCACTCACACAGTATGTGTGGCGTTGGAACAAAAATGATCAATTTCAAGTTTCTAGCATACATGTGAGTGTGATCTGTTGGAATATTGCCCTTGTGAAAATGAGTCTCTGCCCCACCAGGTGTCTGTTTTTCCACCAGAACATAGTACGCTGTTCTGCGACATCTCAAGGAGTTTTTGTTTTAGTATCTGGCCCAGTGTGGCATCCACCTCCCTGGGCAACTGGGATTTTTTTTATGTTTCCAATGTCCTCACACACAAGTTAGAAATTAGACAGCTACATATGTCTTTCACATCCTAGTTTAATACCTATTGAGCTTTTGTCTTGGTTTCCCTCTTTAGATCTTGTCTCCAAACATGGCGTCAGTGAACTTTTGCCTGGTTTATGCATATATTGAACTGGGATCTACCTAGGTGAGTGGGGTCTGCTAGCCGTTCAGCTTCCTCAAAGGCCTGACCATTCGGATGCAGTCTTCCACTCCCTTGGCCGACCTAGAATCCCCGTCATTGGTCCGGTACTACAACCATGACACATACCCCTCCGGCCCCCCCACCCCCCCAACCGGGGAAACGTCACAGGTTTCTCATAATATGTACGGACAGTTTGAATGTCCCATTCCTCATGCCCACCCAGCAACACCCAGTGTGGAACCTGATTACGGATGTAATTTCTCACTGATTATTTGAGGATTTCTGTGTTGTTACAGGTTAAAAAGTATATGCTTTTCCCCTCTTCTTGGGTCCCTTCAACATGTCTTGGGAGGGTTGCCTTGCTGACTGTCTGAATGACCAATGTGGCATGTACTGTGTGGCTTTATTTTTGTAAGTGGCAAATTCATATTCTCCCCTCTACTTATCTCTTGTAGATGCCAGTGTCACACTTTGGTGTTTGTTATGTGGAAAGTACTAATTAGTCTGAGGCAACAACACAGGTGGTGGGATTCTTTTGCACTGTGAGTTGAGGTAAGCCAGCCAACCAATGGCAGCCATGGGGGAGACGGGAAAGGGGGGTAGTGTTGTGTGTGGGGGGGAGTGGGTGATCTTTTAAAGGGTTTTATCATGTGAATCACTATGTAAAAGGGATACTAGTCTTTTCTTTAGCCCTATCCATGGAAACTCTGCCTACTGAGCATTTCTATATCAATTTGGATGCATATGTTTACTTTGATGGTGATCAAAATGTACTTTTCTGGAATTTTGAAACTCCGCTTTGCTACCCACTTGTATCACTTTAAGTCAAATTTTGCACAAAGTTGCTAAAAGGTATGTCCTATATTTGCTAAGTGAATTGTCAGATAAATTACCTGTCTTTTGATATATATTTTGACACTTTTGGCTTTTAAGTATTTTCTTAACACTGCTGTAAACAAGAAAATCTACTTGAAAATCCATAATTTTCTAAATGTTTGTCAATGGAAAATGTAAAATACTTTGTCATTGGAATTTTTTCATTTTTCTTGCAGATATAAATACCAGCTTTCCAAAACATTTGACC
>NW_027018528.1:0-17867 GCF_032854445.1 Liolophura sinensis
AAAGAAAGAAACTGTAAGCCGATCAAACGAGACCACACCGATTCATTCAGCGTTTCAGCATATGGATACATACATTATCGTTTTCTACTTTCCCCGACATTGTGAACACTTTTTATAGCTCGGTATCTAATGATCGAAACGAGCAAATACTGCTATCATATGGAAGATACCGACAAATATTTTCGCGCCATCTTTGTTTGAACGTAGGCAAATTGGCCACACCTCTTAATTCGTGTGAATGCAGAGAATCATGCAGAAACACACAGCATGCGTGTAGATAAGTATACGACATGTTGGTTTCCTTTATTTAGAGTATTTATCGACACTAAGTGTGAATGTATAGTCACAAGTACTGGATACATTTCATATATGGTTCTCTCCCTTTAATTAACGTGTAAGTCCAATACCAGTATTGGGTCTCCTGGACATATCAACCATTCATGCTCTAATAACGACTTAGCTTTCGATCGGCTCTCCTTATTGAAAAGCACTTGGCCATGTTGCAATAGATGGATGCCAGCTTTCACATCTGCATGAATGCCTGGTATACATTCATATTGCTTTTTGTTCAATCAGTCGGCTTAATACAGACTGGAGAATCAAAACTTTCGCAGTGTTTGCAATCAAAGGTTTTCTTATAATTCATTCACTATCTTCATCTAATATTGTTGTCATTATGGAAACTGACAGAGAACTTTTCGGTAACGAGATAGCTATATATAGGTAACGAGGTGTACATAGTGAAGCGAAGTAATCAGGTATAGGGTCCTTTAATCTAAATATGTGGATGACAAAAAATGAAAAATCTGCTATTCACCAACGGGTGTTGCCAGATCAAAGGACCTGGTCCGTATAGGGTCGATACTGTCTACGGATGCAGCAATCGACATAATGGCCTTTGTCTAGGCGTATATGTGCATGTATATGACACGTCCTTTCAACACTATATACATACATACATTCACAGGATATGTCAATTACCGCTATAGCCACAAAGTTTATAGATGGTCCCGTAAGCAACAATTGCCTAATTATAATCTCCATTATCCTGCATGTCACTCATAATGCTTGAATAGCTCATTAATTAAAACCTTTATGTCTTCACGCTATATACGAAATTCTTCAAGTCGGAAAACACGAAGAGGTTCTGGAAATTTAATCCAAGTTATTAACATTTCCATTCATATAATATTAACACACCCATTCATCAGATGAATTCCAGTTTTTCACGACTTCAAATTTCGCCACTTATATATACCCGCTTGCATGTGGACAATATACAGTTCCGTATAGGCAAATGTATTGGGCATTTATTCATTAATTTGGCGGTATAAGTGATGTCTGCTATTTTCGTGCGTATATGAGGCAGTGAGGCCTATTCATTTAATCAACGAGAATGAAATTCAGGTTTGGTTCTCCTCAACAATTTTATTTTCATTGTATTTTTTTCTATATCGACCGATGCATCATTGAAACATGCCCGCAATTAACCCACAAAGAAGCAGTCAAATGCGTTAATATCCTGCAACATATATATGCATCCATACGCATACTTACATCAGTTGTTTATCCAAACGACCGTTCGAAAACTACCAAAACAGAACTAATTTCCGATTAACAGTTCTAACGCCATTTCTCTGCATTCTACTTCTTCCTCAACCAATCGGGTTTTGAATATGTAACAAAAATGGCACATTTCTCTGAGTGTCAATTCACGCTTGTCGTTTCATTCTAGCATTTGACACAACTGTTAAAATGTCTGTTATCACTTAGCATGGAAAAACAGTGGGGCTGGCAGTGAAATGACACAGACTTGTTACAGAGTTGATGTCAGCGCAGATGTATTTACTCGCATACTTTGACTGCACATCTCCGCCCTGGACCACACCTCTCCGGATCGTCTCCAGTCGGGCCAGTGGTGTGCCCGCTCAGTGAAGGCGTTCCTAATGTTTCACTGATGTAACAGATTCGCTGCATGTGTCGTTATTTGACATTACTTTATAGAATTCAGTAGAATGCTGCTTCTTTGGCTCAAGAATATATATGTTTTGTGTGTGTCAGTTATGCTTGCCTTACAATGCATATCACACACATACAACTACATGTATTAACTGAGGATATTTGTGTCTGATGGGAACACATGCCTGTTTGTTCAGAGAGACAGAGAGAGTATAGGTAAAAGCCCAAGGCTGTTTTCCTATGATAACATTACAATGATATAATTTACAGAAAGTTACAGTATTTGGATGGATTAATTAAATCTCAGCACGTGGGACTTTGAACAGTGAAGGATTAGTTCGAATTAAGTTGAACGATAAGCGAAGTGTATGGATAATCTGATAGTATTATCAGTGTGATCCGTCTGCCCCCTCCCCCCCCCCTCCCCCCAAACTCTTACATCTCCACGAGGTTCTTGTGCCCCTCCCCCATTTACCGAGTATACAGTTTAATCAGATTAACACATGGGATGAGACAAGCACATGTTTCCATTTTAATTGTAAATTGACACGTCTTCGTACTAGACACTTAATTAAAACTGACCGACCCCCCCACCCCCCACCCCCCCGTCTCAGTCTTGTCAACCACAACCGTGTAGTAAGCAAGGTCTGTACCGCATAACCTGATTGACAAACCTTCTTTAATTTTCACATATACACAGGCCTTCAGCTTTGAAGTGTGGAATTGCCAATTAAGTTGTTTCTGTTCGCTCGCTATTTTTATACCAAATCACAGCACAAACTATAGGAGATATGGTTCTGTCTTTGTAAAGGTAACATTCACAACATGTACTCCATTCAGTTCCATGGACCGTTACTAACAACTACATCCAATACACACTTACACTCAAGATGTGTCCTGTTCTAGACCACACCTCCTTTTGGCAAATACTTGTTACTAAAACGTGATACAAAGCCCGTCAAAGAAAAGTAACATCTTTATTTATTTCAGGCGGTTTCTCAAGGTCCTTGATGAACGGCTTTATAACAAGTTTAAGTGTACGGTGACATGGCGGGAATTATAGAGAAAGTAGATTTGTAAGTTTTGGCGTGAGAAAACACCAACAGTTCTTTCAACAGCGCCACTTGTACATGTAGACCCGTTGTATCGAAGAGTTTATATAGGTATGGTACATTTTCCCAAAGCCACTAAGCAAACATAGACTATTTAAAACCCTTGTTATCCAAAGAAGACATCTGAGAAAGAGAAATACCTTTGTGACACGAGCAAAAACAGGCTTTTACACCTAAACAAGTCCCACTGTCAGAAATCTAAACATACAAAACCTCATACGAAATATTTAAAAAGTACACCTATAGGGTTTGAAACGTATATACTAAACTTGTGTTCTTCGTTGTATATATTCATTCGTAATAAACATTTGCATTACTGCATGTATGATTTTAATTAACTCACACATCTCTTCAAAATCACGAATCTTTTTATGTGTACCATTAAAGGTGTTTTATTAACGTAATCAGAGGCTATATATAGGCCTACATCTGAAGGCATTTGCAAATGAGGAATGTTTAAATTAACTCATTGACACATTCTTTATCCTAAAATGAGAGGTGTAAAAAAGAGAGAGAAATTCTGCTGTTATTGGCCATACGAATTAGATATAGAACAATCCCCAGAAGGGCTACATCCTATATAGCCTCAATACATTCCACTTCCGCTACATAATTACAGGCCAGTGTGTCTATACATTATAGACACACGCCGAGCTGGCTATTACATGCCTCAACAGGAAATGTTACCAAGGACCGCGTTATACATGCGTACATAAACGTGGTTGTAATACGCATAATATGGTGAATGATTCCGATTGTACTCCATTGAAGAGCAACCCTTTATAATGTGTTCTGAGGATCTGAGTTCAAGACAAGTGCTTGACTGTATTTGGCGCGGAATATAACAAAGGTATAGCATCACCTGAGACGTCAATAAAACAGGTGTTTTAGTGCCGGGTGTACAGGTAACATAACGGATTATGCACCACAATCCCACACCTTAACCAACACCTGTTTCCCCAAATTAGTGTCTGTGACACACAATTACGTTTACAATGACTAAATGTGTGATGTAATAATAAGAAGAAGAATAAAGATTTGTTTTATGTAACAGCATATACTTCAAAATAATCAAAAGTAGCCCAGAGACATGTGGATGTAACATGCAAATTATAAGGACCACCGTAAAAAATCCATGCATGCACTATATATATATATAATGTATAATACAATTATATAATGTTGCACATCCCACATGTCTTCTATATAGTCAAGACAGCTCGCGTGCATACATCCAACAATTAACTTGTGCAATCATATGCACGTTAATATATAACATAAAGGTTAACTGATTTGTATCAGGTAAACGTTTTTATTACGTGTGTTTTGTTACATTGTATATGTATATATGCTGAACAGTATAGGCCTATATTGCAGACAAAAGCTAAAGGAAGACAATATACAATTCATAATGCACAATTCACATTTAGGTATAACGTGCTAATGGTTGTATATATAGCCTCCTGGTGATATTGATGCCTATACATTTAGAAGGGTACATGTATACGCCTGTATACTGGTTGTAGATCACTGCTATATGTAAATGTTGTCATTATACAACCACACAGGTATAAGGGTCATCCAAGATTTTTACTTCACATGCAGATCGTATATGTATGTGTGTGTGTGTGTGTATGCAGTTTCACATAAAATTTGCTTTAAACATTGTCAAGGACGACTATATATATTATTCTAGATGTCAGGTCATGTGTACATGTGGATCTATACCACACATATCATGCAATCCCATGCGGTTCACGTCTGAGCTTAATATATATTTATAGTACATGTATATGTCTTATATAGCCTACGCATGGTGTATTGCATGTGTCGTGTATATATACATCTCCAGTGAGGCTGCTACGCGATGTTGTTTAGAACAGTAAGTAATACTCCTGTATCTGCGTTACTTTGAGGACCTGACAAATCAGCAGGTATATATAAATAACTTCAGGTATGTGGTTGTTGAATTAATGCGGACAATGTAGACAGCATGATATATTTTAATCTATACAGCGAGGATTATGCTATATTATAAACAAGACTTTACATGTATACATGCTCAGGATGGTCCCCGTTGTCACATTTAATATACGCATGTTTTCATGGCATGGTTTGAACTTTTCGTGAACATGTATAAGCGCATGACACCATGGAGTATATGTATAGGGTACTATAAGAGAACACTTATTGACGTCAACTGTCCCAAATGGAAGGTCAGAATTATATACTAAACGTTTATGAGTAAGGGATTTTCTTCGCAGGCTGCATTCTATATCTGACTGATTTCTTCATGTCTTTGCATAACAGAGAAAACATACAGAGAAAGGGGCCGCGTGGAATTGAATCTGAGGACACATGTCTATTCGCGGTCTGCGTATACATGATATCTACACATATATACAGCGGTGGCGTAAAACGTAAGCCCAATTACTATAATACATGAATACATGCACGCATTTACCTACAGAGAAAACCCACTTCTCTATATATCCGATGTGACCAATTATACGGACTATGTACGAAATCAGCCAATTGGGTATACAACATGCAGAGGTTAATTGGTATGGAATGGTACATGTGGACTAACATACAACTCTTGGCTGATTGCAAGTTCCGCCCTTGAACATGTATGCCTTTAGTACTAAAACATCAACGCCTTCAATATATACACGGAATATATGCTTGAGGTAAGGGGCAGTGTATATACATGTAATGTAATGGTTGTGTAAACAAGAGGCTGAGTGATGTCTTTTATATTAACCCCGATAGTTTTTAATGACGCCCGCACATATACGACAGGAAAGTTTTATTACGGAGGGCAAAATATTCGAGCCATTCTGTACAAGCAGAAGTTTCTCCCCACCTTGTCGATGGAGCACAGACTCACAAATGAGATGTCAACAAAGTGCGAAAGTTGTAATAAATCCTCTGTATAGCAAGGCATTCCTTCTCTCTAGTTATTTGAATTGAAGGAAGTTCTATTGAATATAAACTACAAACTGCATTTACTTTCAGGCACAATCCTCAAAGCCTTAATTATGAACTTGTTTCAATGATATACGATGCAGTTCACCATTATGGAACGCTTGAAATGAATATAAACGAACGGCACTGTATGACATACTTAGAGTTGCAATCTGAATACAGATTGTGTATTCACCCTACATGGCTGGATAGTAAATTTTAGGAGAAATCGCCGGCATTGAAAACAATATATAGCGAATGCGTCTTCTTGGAATATACGTAGGCGTAATCAAGCATATAGATCTGAATATTACATTATAGTATTTACTATATACATGCACATGGAGTTTCTATATATTTGCCCGTACTTCATTGCATGGATGAATGCAAAGATATATATATATATATATATATATATATATATATATATATATATATATATATATATATATATATATATATATATATATATATATATATTTGCATTCATATATATATTGTTGCAAAGATACAAAGCATATATGCATTTCATGAAGTTCAAGGTTATTTCTCATGCTTTCAAGATGAAACTGTCATCATTAATCCCTTAAGTGACTTTAGAAATATATTTGCATTTCAGCCCATGTGTATATCAGAATGTTTCCATTTCCCACTGACTAATGCTCAGAACAGCATATAGTATATGTACTCTATGACATAACTCGGTTTACTATATACCCAGATACGAAAAGTTTATCTATATGTTTTATAGGGTCTACATTATTTCCTTTGCTTAATTGCACTTATGAATGCAACTGTAATGCTTAAAAAAAAATAAAAATGCAGAGCGTATGCACGTTATGAAGTTCAATGTTATATTTATCATGCTTTCAAGACAAAGGACGAAGTGTAAACCGAAGTATGCAGAATTAAAACAAAGGCCGCCGAGCGTTTCAAGTCAAGTCGGGGGTGGCTGGGGGAAATTCCGGTGTTCGATACCAGGCTATGTCGGCTGGAACATCGTGAGAAATAATTTCCCCGAATCGTTTGATTCATCATACGAAGCCATTTGTTAGCACACTTAAAAGGACGCCGCCGCAGGGGAAAAACCAAGTGTAAAACTGCGAATGTTTAAGGAGTGTAGTATAGGTAAACGACAGATTGTCGGCAGGTGAAAAACAACAGCTGCGGAGCTAGCTTCGACAAGTTGTCTTTTGAAGTGACGGGTCCCGACTTGTTAAACCCCGTGGTTCTTTTATGAATGAACGCGACCCATCCATAACCCCGGGCGACCCCCATATATGGATAATGTATGCATAGCGCGGCGTTCCAATTGGCTCCTCAGTGACCCCGTGGTTTCTTGTTTCGACGGCTGTCGACGGAGTTCAGACGTGCCGCAGTGAACGAAGACGACGGGAGAGAGTAAGATAGCGGAGTATAAAGTCGGGAAAGAGACAAGGTTTGGCTGTCTGTCCCATCGCTTTGGGAAGGTAGGTGCTGAGATAACACCAGTGACCATTTCTCTGTCTATTAGAGACACTAAGAATAACTGGTGATAATCTGACACTGTAGAATATTGCCCGAAACGTAAGCACATGCAGGATTTTCAGACGAGCTGTTTGAATAGGCGAGTAACGATTTTAACATGGTGCTGTTTCTAGCCTGGATATACATGACCGGTCTGTCTAGAGTGTATGGTGTAATTTAACGTCCGACGTTTCTGTTGTTAACGGAATGACATTTCTGTGTTGCTATCTAATTTGATGCAAACGACAGCTATATCCTCATCAGGTAACGTAATGTATTTTAAACACAAGACAGGATGTTGCACTCCGGAAATTACCTTTTTAATAAGAAAATGAAATCAGTGATTTTATCTGACATCGAGTTTAGCAGCACATCAGCAGGAATAGCCCGAAGGAGTGATCTAACTCTGTATGCGCACATGTATTGTTCAGTGTAGTGATAATACATGTAGATATAGAAAATTTGATGGAGAATTAAAAAAAACACAGTTAAAAAGGGTAATCACAGTACTTTTATTTGATTAGACAGATATAACTTACAGGTTTGAGTGCTGTCGACACGACTTGCAGTTGTGTATTTTTCTAGAGTTTTGACAAGCTCTTCTTTCATTAAGACGAAACTATCTCATTGAAAACAGTGGGGGTTTCAAGTGCCTCTTGCATAAATCCCTTCCCCTTGTCACACGACTTCACAAAAACGACATTAACTCGAAACCCACACTTGATGTCACCACATGTTGTCTGATCCACAGGTTCTCGCTGACAGATATATAGCACCGGAAAGCTTGTGACTTGCCAACAGAAGACAGAAGACTCACAATGGCAGGATATCGTCTTATGTTCACACTGGGCTCTGCCTTGCTCATGCTGGTCTGTGCCGAGGCTGTGAATGCACGGTTCCACAGTCGGGATTTTAACAACGCAGTCTCGTCCTGCCCATCTGGGAAATATTACGATTTGAAACTGAAGGAATGCCGCAAATGTTCCTTCTGCCCTGTGAATGAAATCGTGCGTCGTCCATGTCACAAACACCGCGACACTGTCTGTGGTCCCTTCACGGAATTCGAGAGGTTCAACCAGGCGCCTTCCGAGGAGAAGGGAAACACAGGGGAGGCGGCTAGCAGAAACGCCATAACGAACAAAATCAACAAGGCCGAGGGTTTCAAAGCTGTTGACGAAACGAAACAAGAAGAAAACAAAGACGTTTACGAGACTGTGTTGAAGGAAAAGTCGGGGAAGTCGCAGTCCCAGGAACCCGGTTTGGCATCTGTGACGACGGACGCTGACGAGCAGTGGCGGTTATTAGCCTTGGTTCTGATCGGGGTCTTGTCTGTGGTGTCACTTCTGCTCGTCATTTTTGTGTTCATCGCCTGTTACATGCTGAAGAGGAAGCGAATGATGGAAAAAACTATCATCTGCAGCTCAGGTGAGATTAATTTTGTGTGACTTTTGTTTTAATGGAATTTTGATTTGATTTAATGTTATGGTGATTTATGATTTAAATAGCATGAAAAATTGTACATATAGTATAAATATAATATATGTAATGAATCGTATAAATATAATATATGTAATGAACTGTTAGTGCACAACATTCTTAAAATGTGTCAAGTACACTTTGTTAATAGGTTTGATATGGCTGATGTTTGCTTTGTGATAGAATGCCTGTTGGTCTTTAAAATCACAGCTTATAAATTTCTTTGAAGATGTGTCTCACTATGCTGAAATTTGGACAGTTTATATGGATGAGGCGTATAGTCCCCCCCCTACCCCCCCCACAAATGAAGATAAAAAAGCCAGATGCTTGTAACATGGGAGTGAATTTATAGCAGTTATCAGTTATAGGTGTAGCTGACTTTCTCACAAGAATTTACTAGAGTTTGCGGGAAATTTTATGTTTAATGTTTGCATTACAGTTGATTTTCATGCTGTATTGAGTTGACACTTTCCGCTAATTACATAACAATGGCATAGGTGAGATTCCTTGTGTGTTACTGTAGCGGGCAGGTAAATATGTGTACAGGTGGGAGAAATGGGCTAGCATGTTTAATCGCTTACGCAGAAACCCCCTTGTTTAATCCGGGAACATGCTGTCTGGGAAGTTTACTCATCAGCTTATTGCAACTTTACAGTTTCGCTATAACAAACTTCAAAATTGTTGTTTTGTTTCTGTTGTTGTGAACATGTTAACCATTTCATAATTTTAGGAATACATGTCATGGCAATTCCCACAAAGCCATTTTAAGACATCAGTGTCATTTTGTTTATGCAAAATGTGTGCTAAATGTGAATTTCTTATCAGGGTTTTTACTCTACTTGTTCATAAACATGAATGTACTATGGGAGTAATTTGTCCTGAAACTGTGAAACTGTGAAAAAAAATGGCAGTGTGTTTGATAATGCAGGCCTAACTATCATTTTTTTTTAATTTTTATTTTTTTTTTATGGACACATAATTATGAAGACTCAAAATACTTGAACTAGTTGATAAGAAGAAAAGAATCAAAGAGGTTATTGTAGAGGTTTGAGATTCACCTTGAAAGATTACTAGAATAGAAATATCCTTTAGAAGCAATGGTTTTATTTAAACTGTATAGTGAATAGATTTAACCTTTCCATACACAGGTAGTGTCTCATTTGTTTGATCATGGATACTGTATCAAATGTACCAGTTCAAATAGCTAAGCTTCATTTTCAAAGGCCCAGTAAACCTGTATAGGTGGCCTGCTCACAAGGATATCACTCCCCACTCTCCCCATCACCCTTCGTGAAAATAAATTAGACATCAGACAGAGGTGGCTAGACTGAAGCCTTCCATCAGAAACATATATATTAGTTTAACAGGACTCCTGATGCGCAGATCTTAATAAAATGTCGGGTGATAAAAAATAAATTTGACCCTAGCGATTACATGTACATGTACCCCTCTCCACCCAAGCCTTGGTCACAGACTAAATATATGGTTATCAGGGTTGTAGAGGTCCAGAATCTAGAGCTCAATAAGGTTTAAAGTTAACCATAGGTGACCTTCTTTACAAAGCCTTTTCTAGTCCTTCGACTTTGCGATTACTCAAGTAGATTCTCAGTCAGCAGCCAACTGTACACTGTAATAGGAGAGAGAAAAAAGACCATTATTTACAAAGGTCTAGCCCCATACCACTGGCTGCTTTAGCCATGCACAAGTTGAGATAATGGACTGGCCACTTATTCCATGATAAATCTTTAAGTGTTTATCCAAAACAATCTGCACCCTGGAAATAAAAACCACATATATCATGTCATTCAAGTTCAGAGGTATTCAGGGTTTTTAAAAGACTCAAAGTCTGTTTGTTGAACTCTCAAGTTTGTACATACACACCTCTTAAGGGACAAGTCTTAGCCTGGACAAAGTCCATGTCTGGGTTACCCAGGTATGTGACCTTAGCTGCTTTTTCTATGAGCATGTCCCTGACAATTTATCTGCTTTATACCTAAGCAAGGGTGTGCATTCAATAGTTAAGTAAATATTACCTATGCCTTTGAGCATTGAGCCACATCATGCCTGGGGGTATTAGATTAAACCACCAACAAATACATATCTCTTTCTGCTAATTTAATTTTTTTTTTTTTTTTTTTTTGGATTTCACAAGAGTACTGTTACATTATACCTTTGTAACATCATATTCAGCTTAGAAATGCAAACATCTCGGGAGTTTGGTGGTACAGGATAAATACATGTTTTCCAAGAACTGTTGACTTGAGAAACAGTATAAAAGCACTGTCATACATGTAAATATTTGTTGATTTTTTTTGTCGTTATTCAAGACATTATCGTAAAGTGTAATATAATATTTGGGTTATTTACATTATTTTGAGACATTTTCTGAGCATTATCTGAGGCATCTCATATTGGGATCTCCACGTTGATACATAAAAAATACCTGTCATTTGCTGTTTGTTTTTAAAGTTAATATCTTATTGGAATAGCTGGTATCAACACTGTTAACATGTTGTATGACAGATTCTCCTGTTGTTCTGGATTGCTGATCAGTTGCTAATGTCTACAGTATTGCTGAGGTGGCTTTAAGCCGTATTTATTCATTTATTCATTCAAATGCTAATGCCATAATTCCTCAAGACTTTTGCATGTAGAAGAGCAATGTTCAGTGAGATTTATGTCTCAGATGTGGTTGGATACACATCTTACAAACATGTGAAAAAGTTAAAATTCTGTAAATGACATTCAGTACTGCATACCACTACTCACCCATATTTAATATGTGCCACGGCTCATTGTTGAGCGAGACGACGTGATGTGTGAACAAGTGAATGATCATAGAGTGAATTGATCAGATAGCATCTCTCTGCATGTTTGACAGTTTCTAGCTAATATCTTTGCCCTAAGGTGTGGGTCATTAAGGTAGCCATGTATCATCCAGGTCTACCTGATGAAGTTAAAGCTTTAATTTTGCTGGTGTGCTGGTGTCTGCACACCTGGTACAGGTAGAATGTAAGGGGATGGGCTGTGGGGGTGAGAGCAGCATGTAGAAAAGGACGCGAAATTGAATGTGTGGTTATTGTTATGAGGGCAGCTTTTATTCAGCTTGATTAAACTTGTACTTAAAGTCACTCAAAAATGTGACAGGAGATGGAGTTGGACATAGATATAAGCCCCGCATGTGCAGGAGTATCAGTTCATTCATCAAGTTGCTTTTTTTTGGCTGGTGTTCACTCAAGCTAGGGATTTGATTGATACTATCAGTAATAACTGAGACGTCCACAGCCTGGGGGTAGGAGGCAGGGAACCTTAACTTGTTTTACTCCTGAGCCTCGCCCCGACTTGTCTCATAACAGCAGGGCACTATCATATCCTCCCATTCATCGCAGTTCTGCATCAGCTACCCTTGCCCATGTGACAGGAAATATCACATTGCCCAGCAAATATCTCCCAAGAATCCCTGGTTGCCCCAATGGTACAGGAGGTCAATTCACCGCTAGTGTCTAACAGTCCCTATTCCTACCACAATACAGCGGAACTTGTTAAGCTCCACTGCTCTTTTGTTTGCCATGCCTTGATAACCGTCAAATCTTCTGACAAACATGCCATGTTATCTTTAACAAGGAGGATTTAGGATATTTTCAGCCATAATGCAATGAAAATGTTAAATAAAAGTAAGAATGACAAAATGAAGTTTCCCTAAGAAAATGTTTTGAAGACATTACATGTATAAGTATGACACTGTACAACAATGTTGTATACAGTGGGACACCGGATTAAATTTCACAAATTTTACATTGGCGTGAGAACGGTAGTTTACTAACAGAAACGAGATATTATTTTTCATTATTCTTCAAAAGAAGACTGACATCTAAATAGCTCTCCGTCTACTGTAATAAACAAAAGCTGTTGAAATCTTTGTGAGGTTGATGGATGTCTAAAGGTATCATGTTCACTTTAATAGCAAATATATTGTTGTCAGTTTGCCTTCAATTATAGATATTCAGTTATTACACAAAAATTAGTGCCTGAAATCATTGTTTAGGAACGGATTGAGGAAGAATACAAAAACAGAAGTTCCAGTGTTCCTTGGATTGGAACAGTACTGCCACATATTGGTCATAATATGACCAGACGTATCATTTGTAATAAAAAAACAGAAAACAATTAAATCAGAAAACTTTAGATTGTTGCATTTAAAATTCTCTCGTAGATCAAAGTGATATATTCAAATGCCATATAGCATTCCAAAATATCTATGACATGATTATAGAAAAAGAACTTGTATTTCACGTGTGCATACATGTGTATTGGAAAGGAGCTTTTCACAGACAGAAAGACAGCGAAAGAAAAAAACGACATCGACTTGTCCGAGAAGTGCTATTGTTACAAACACTGGCAACAGGAGCAGTTAGCTAAGCTCAGTAATAGAGGAGAGATTGAGGGTGAGCTGAAAGAGAAAGTCCAATAATCTGTTTGCGTTGGGTTCGCTGGTGATTGTGAATCTGGGACTTTGTATGAGGAGTGCGATCTCCGCAAGGCGTGCAGGGAAGTCCTGGCTAAAGTGTAAACCTGGAAACACAGAGGCTAGCTGTTCAGCTAAATCCATGATCAGCAAATACCCCCGGTCCTGCGCTCTCCCCCATGCCCCACCGACCTGCAGAACTGGTCAGCTTGAGCCTGTTAACACTCCACTGATATTTGAGGATGGGAGTGTTCCGGCCGGTATTTAGACGACAAACATGCAACTGTTTGCCATCAGACTTTGGGAGGCCTGCGTTTCCGATGCAGACAAACTTAGTGGATATTCCTGCCTTAACCCAACCGCTCAACATCGCCAAATGACATGGAAATGATAAGTCACATGACCCTGGTTGTAAACTTTTTTTGGAGCTGGGTTATAGCTTTATCCACAATATCCTCAGTGCTGCGCCACTTTCTTTTCTCTCTCATTCTTGTTTAACTGCTGTGCCTTTTTCATTCATTCACGCAAAGAAAATGCAGTTGAAGACAAGTGATAGATATTTCTGTCAGTTTTAAAGCATTAATGCCTAGTGTTAAAACATGCTTCATCAACACTTGTAAGGCATGCCACTCCTGTGTTCAGTTCACTTATGTCAGAGAGTGTCATATGGGGTTGGTTTATCATGGGCCTTTGCCACGAAGCTGTTAAAACTCTTGGTGAGAAGCTATGCAGATGAGCTAATGTAATTATGCCTGGAATGTAGTTACATCTGAACTGTGCCTTCCTAACAGCTGGACTCTTTCTAATTTAGGCAACTAGCACATGTCATGAGGAAGGGCTGGGTTTTTTTCTATTAATGAGCACTAATTATATTGCCGGTTAATAAATTGCATGTAGTGGACTGTAATGCATTTTGCATGTTAGAGAACTGACCACATCATGTGCAGCCATTCTCGGCAATATCTGTAAATATTCACACTGGCTCCTTGTGGTGGAATTTCTGTTTGTAGGAGCCAAGCTATTAGAAATATTGATTGTATTTGTAATAGTTAGAAAACGTTTTGTTCTCCATTTAGTTTTGGGGTAATTTATTCATGTTGATGATTTTTTTCTTCAACCTTTGGAGAATAGCACTATTGTTTGGATCTGCTGAATTTGGTTGTCATGCAGTGGCACTTTAGCCTGCGGACAGTGCATAGTTGTTGTCTGGGTTTTTTGCCTGACCTTTCTTGTGGTCATTCATGTATTATTTGTCTGATAAGCAAGGTTTTTGTATACAGCTGTTTTGTTTGACCATGCCCTGAAGCATTGACCTACAATGTGGCCGTAGGCTTGATACCCCCATGCTTGCTGATTGTTACCCGCTATTTTCTATGACCACATGAAAAGTGCCAGCTAGGACGGACAACTTGTTCGACAGGTTAGCCCATGGCTGAACAGTTTAAATTGCCATCATTCATGAGAAATCAGTCGGTCGAGAAAAAACATCCGGTGCGAACATTCATCATGTATGTACAATGGCCATGTAGTGACTCGAGGCGCTTTTCTGTAGCCATTTAATTATTGTAATTTGTAACAATACTTAACCCCTAAATCTTTGATCTGTCGTCCAAGGAAAGGTAACTGTGACATTGCAGTGGGAAACCAGTGAAAACTGTGTATGCTGAAAGACTGAAAAATTAACATAAGGTGTAGTAAAGGTGTGATAAAAGGAAATTTCTGCTGGATTTTCTGTTTCCAACTTTCTACTCTTATTCATTGTTCCTCTAAAATTCAGAGGAAATGCTTTTGTATTGGAGAAAACTTTTGTGATGGATTGACTTTATTCTGTATGTATGTGTCTGAAGTTTAATCTTTCATGATCAAGTTAGTGTTTATCTGTAATTGATCATTTTGGATGTTCTTTGATTAAAACGGATGGTATTTGGAATTGATGAGATAACTAAGGCCTTTCATAGCTTCAGATTCATGTCCCTTGTATTGCACATGCTTGGCAGCTTGGTTGCACAATGTACCAAGGGAGTGTTTACATTGTCATGACCGGTGTACTAAACCTCAGGACAGAATATTGCATCTTAATCCTACATTGCATAACTTTTGGCCAGCTGACCAGGGAAGTTTCATGGTCACTGTGCCCTAAGGGGACAGATTCTCTTATTATAGTGAGCTGTGCAAGATTAAAATGGCTCAGGGGCCAGTGTTCATGATGTAACCCTGACATGATCCCAGTACAAAAGTGGAACACTTTTTGGGGTGTAACCCTCAAGGACACTGGACAAGATACATGCAGTGTCTTGTAACTCCCCTGCTTTGCTCTAGGAGCCAGTGTGCCAGGTGGTCAAAGACATGGGCAGTCAGGTGTGGTGAGGGTGGAAGTGGAGGTTGGTTGAGTGGCACATGTGTTACCTGTGGGGGGTGAGTAACTAAGGTGTGCCCAGATGAATTTAGCTAGTCTGGGTGGGCCAGGGATGCTTGTGGTATTTCCTGATCTGGATGAAGACTCAGGAGAGGTTGTTGAGGACAGGCTACTGAGCTTGTGTGTACATGGTGCTGACCTATGTAAACTGAGGACCATTTAACCTTTGTGTGTGCTGTTCACCACTGTGGGCTATAGGTGTTAAGGAGGGTGTCTGAAAACATACATGTACAAGGATTTGAGAATGGAAGGGTAGGGATTTGGGATGAGCGGGTCCACAGATGAGCGGATTGAAGGGCTGAGGTGCAGGGGTTAAGAATGAGCTGACCGCTACAGGCCTAGGTTTATCAGATTTCCGGCCTTCCTCATTGACCAGTTGTTGCTAAGGCCTGATGATCTAGTCTGGTCAGTTAGTGGGCAGGAAGACAGGCAGGCAGGCAAATAGTGAGACCAGGGTCATGTACAATTGAACACATGTGCTTGCCCCTGTTGTTGCTGACCCCTATACATTGGACCACTCACCCCAGAGTTTAGTACATACCACATTCCAACCTTTATCTTATTAGTGGGCTTAGCAGCTTAGGGGAGTGAAATCCCAGCCCCCTTGCTGGATTCCTCCTCTTGTTAAACCTCCCTCCTTTACTAAAGGCTAGATAAAAATATCCACTGAACACATGCTACAGAAATGAAGACATAAAACATCAAAGTGGGATGTGCATGGCTCATTAAGATTTAACAGTACTTCAGACACACACCCCTTTCCCTCTACCACTTTTGGAGGACCAGAAATGATGCTCTGGGGGTGGGGATCAGGCTTGGGGGGGGGGGGGGGGGGGAGGGCTGCCCAGTGTAAAGCTGACACCAATTCAAGTAGAAATGGTTACACCCTTGTAGAGGTATTGGGAATAAACCAAGCATCCTGGTCATGCTTAGTGAGAATCTTGTAAATTGGTTATGGTAATCATCAGTTGGATAATTTGGGTAATTCATTCCACTAATATGGAAAGGTATCTTTCACAAAGACATGTATAGCTTTGATTTCTGGACAATTTGGCATGACTTAAAACTTCACAAGCTTGACATTGGAATACATAGAATTCAGCTTTGTACATAACAAGTGATCTTCATGGTTCTTACAACATGAGTGCTTCATTGAAATACAATCTTTAAATGTACATGCATGTGTAAAAACAAAAAAAAAAAACACTTTGTGCATAGAAAGTTTACAGAGTTCACCGTGTATAGCCAAATCAGGTCATTGTTGAAGTTATACCTGATGAATTGTATACAAAATGCTCATACAAAATGTTAGCTGAAATGCTTTTTTTAGATGGGAATGAACTTTTTAGCATGTTTAAGCTCACTTTAAAATTTTGTGTGCACAAATTGAAAGAAATTAAGAACTCTTGTTGTTAAAGCAATTATGTTTCTGTCATTTTCTGCTTTCATGTAGAAAGTGTGATGTGTAATAGGTTGATAATTGGTGGTTTCACAGCCAGGTATTGAGTCATATAAGATTTTCACCACTCCTGTGTTGAAGACCTGTCCGGGTATATGCTGATGTAAAGCTGTATACCTGTGTCCTGCCTGCCCCGTGTCGGGTAGTATACAATAATACCTGACTTATGCTTGCCTACCTGGAGATAGTTTGGCAAGAAGCAGGTAGTTTCTTTGTGTGTTATGTAGGTCTAACCTGGCCCAGGCTATTGACAGTGAAAGTGAATTAAATCCCTGAGCATTGTATCTGCATGTATATGTGTAAAGTAAAAGTTTGTATTCTGTTTTGTGGGGTAGTCATTTTCCCAAGATACCCAGGAGAAAACAAATTTTGTGGTAAAAAAAAAATAATAATAAAAGTGCCCAGCCAGGGGCGTAAAGATTTTTTATAATGAGCTGAAATGGAGCTAAACTTCTATTCTATTCTATTCCTCGCTGTTATATTCTCCAAAACTTTTGTGTCATTTGA